>NW_006442104.1:995620-1035862 GCF_000325575.1 Pteropus alecto
TGACCACTAGACCCAGTGACGCAGGCTCAGCGTTAACTGTGATTCAGCCCTTTCGCTTCTCCACCTCTGACTCCAACTCTTTTTGGCTGATTCCTCCTCTGTGATATCACTCATGCCATCTTCTCTCATTCCTGCCACTGTTACCCTAATTCATTTCTTCTCTCGTGGAAGTAACAGACTTTCGGCCACAAGAAAAACAACATGGTATTTATAAGGCAAAAACAGACCTCCAAGGTTTATCTCTGATGGATACTTCCCAGGGGAGAAGGGAAATTCTGGACTCATCGTTCTCAACCTTGTTTGCTATTAGAATTACCAGTTAAACTCTAGAAAACAGGTTTTTAGGTTCTACTCTCAGAGACTTTAATCGATCTGGATATGGCATTAAAGCCTCTTCAGGTGAGATTCTAATGTGATGTTAAGGTTGAGAACCACCAAACTAGACCAAGAAGACTCAATTCTCTGCTCTTCGATTTGCATTCCCACCACTCCTCCCTAAAAAAAAAAAGAGCGGGCATTCCTGCACATCAGCCCAGGATAGAACCTTCCAAAGACTTCGAAAAACAATACAGCGACAAAAAATAAACACCAAAACCATGAAGCACAGAAACATCGTTGTGATACTATGACAGTCAGCTTTCTCCGGCGTGACAGATGAATGTCAATACAGCACGATAACTAGAGCATCTGCATAAAAAGTAGTACATAAACACAGAGGCATAGGAACATCCTTCTCTCATACTTGTTTTCTCTGCTTTCAATTTTCCTCCACTTCAATCAATCTCAAGCATTACTGCCAAATTAATTTTCCTGAAAAACAGTTTTGAACGTATCAATCTCTTTCTCAAATTCTTTAATATCTCCTTATTCTTTACGGGAAAAACAAAAAACAAAAGTTCTTTTCCAATTTGGCCTTCAATTCACTGTTCTAACTTTATTTACTATAATTCTCTTTCATGCATTCCTGACTTCAGGGCTTTGCTTCTGCTGTTCTGTATCAATTGTACATATATAAAGTACCCCCATCCTTAAAGATTCTGCTCACATACTGTCTCCTCCACAAAGCTCTTCATGATCATTTCGGCAGGAAGCAATTATTCCATCCTCTTAAATAGTATAGTCCTTTTGTAGTCTATAAAACTAATTTATTAATAATGGAAAACGTTTCACATTAAAATTTGTTGGTTCATAAAATGAATTAGTTCAACAATTCAACGTTCATCAAGTACCTGCTGTGTGGGCTTTATGTTAGGGATGTAGATAGGCCATGGCTGATGTGGCCCCTGCCCACAGTGCGACGCTGAGCAGGGTACAAGGACTTTAATTAGGCAAGTGATGTTATTATTTGTGATTATGTCTGGGAATTTGAGAGAGGTAAAGCAAATGAATGTCAGACAATGAAACTTCACATTCTGATAAGAAAGGAAATCATCTTTTTAAATGAAACCAATAGTTGAGCCAATGATTATTCAGCTCTTCTAAAAAATTGGTCTTGAAGTAAGTGAGCTAATGAAAAATAAGCCCCTGATTTAATGATACTCCTGGAAGAGATCAGCCAGTCAGTCTATTGCTTCCAATAATAGGAGGTTTGGGGCACTCCTGGAAGAGATCAGCCAGTGAGTGTCAGTCTATTGCTTCCAATAATAGGAGGTTTGGGGGAGCAGGGGAGTCTGAGAAGGTTAGGCCTGACCCTAACTGGGCTTCCTGCAATAGTCACCCTACTGATTGGATGGTGTGATTTTTGGGGTCTTGCTCAGAGTGACCAGTCAGCGTGGACATACTAGCAGCGAGTCTGTAACTGGGTGAGATCACCAACATTACATCTGTCACCAGTTGCATCCACCACGTAAGAAAATATTAAGACAATGAGGGGTCCCCTGACTTGTAACCAGAGGTGAGAGATTGAGGTGGGAAGGAAGGGGTGCTGCTACTTCCTGCTTTGTGCACTAAGACAAGTAATAAATTGTCCTCTTTTACTTCTAAGAGCCTGGTATTGAGCTTCATTGTAATGAGGCGTGGCAGCAGGGTCTGGGAGGACTAGTGTCCTCCTGCATCCTCTAGCTAATTTCAAGGAGCAACAGAAACCTTCTCAAGGCATATATCTCTTCCTGCTTTAACTATAGCTATTTAAATAATGTTTTTTTTTTCTCACTTACTAGACCATAAATCTCTTGGAGAGAAGATCAAATTATCTTGATAGTCTTTAAAATGCGTACTGTTATTTTTAGTACCGAATAAGTGTTTGGGAACCACTGTGTTAGTCAACAAATGAAGGAACCTCGAGTGTGTTCGTTTGCTAAGTCTTTTGTAACAAAATGCCACAAACTGAGTAGCTTAAACAAAAGAAATGTGTTGCCTCACAGTTCTGGAGGGTAGAAGTCCAAAACCCAGGTGTCTGGCAGTATCGTTTGCTTCTGAGTAACAGACCTCTCTCCTCGGCTGATAGATGCCATCTTCTCTCTGTGTCTCTTCATATCAACTCCCCACTTCCACGTCTCTGTGTCCAAAGTTCCCCTTCTCATAAGGACACTACTCATGTCAGACATGGCATGATTAGGACCCACCCTAGTGACCAGGCTTTAACTTTGTTATAAAAACCCTATCACTAAAAAGGTCACATTCTGAGATACTGGGGATTAGGAATTCAACATAGGAATTTTGAGGAGACACAATTCAATCCATAGAAATGAGTAAATTCTCTAAAACTCCACATGCTCTTGTTTCTTCCACCTTCTCTGTTTATCAGAACTATTTGAGCTCAGCATGTCCACTAGAACTTTCTGCGATGAGGGAAATGTTTTCTGAGTGCTTCAACATGGTAGGCACATGTGGCTCTCGGGCCCTGGAAATGTGGTTACCGTGGCAGAGGAGCAAATTAACTTAAATTTAAATAGCCACATATAGCTGGTGACTTACAACGTTGGAGAGGCCAGTGCTAAAGATTAGGAGGTAGGAGTAATCACTCATCAGAGTGAAAATTTTCTATTTCTGTGATTGGAAATAGGTAGTCCTGTGTGAATTTAATATCAGAGGTAAATTAGGAGTATGTACTCCTCTTGGGGATAAGAATGAGGCTAGGCAGAAATGGAGGTTGCAGAGCTGTAAGCCGAGAAGGGCCAGCTGGCAGCAAGCCAGTACGATGGCGGCAGTGGCACTGGAATGCAGGCTCTACTCAAAGGCAGCGGTTAGCGCTCAGCCCTGCCACACGTTGGCATGAGGGAAGGTAGTCCCAGCATTGGATCTACTAATTTTCCACAAAAGTGAGAAATCTAGGTTTTCATGTGGAATCTTCTGTTTTGTTTTGTTCTTCTTTTTTTGTTTTTAATGTTGGCAACTGATTTTAACATTCTCTAGGTAGGTCTCGATCTGGTTAAAGTAAACACCAACCACACATATTCTGTTGGCTGAGTATAACCTTGAGTCTCCCAGTTTGTGACTTCTGTTTTGAAACAAAGATTTCAGAGACTTTCTTAGAAGGATTTTCCTTGATCTTATTAACTGAATATGACAGGACTCTTGAAAAACGTCAGGTATTAAACAATACTCCCGAACAATGAGTTCTTTCTACACGGGACAATTTAGAAAACACCGAAATGATGGACATTTGAAATGAACCTATTGTGAAATTCGGAATCGGCTTGCTTCCAGAAGCTTCCAAAACTCACACTGCACTGCACTATTCCCAGGACTAGCAGATGTGTTCCTGTCTCTGATCTTTTCCTTTCAATTGAATTCAGAAAAAAGAGGAGCCGACAAAAGGAAGATTGGCAACTGCCAGCTTTGCAGATGCTCAGATCTCTCTTTGACACATAAGAACTCTTTTAAAAAGACATAGGGTGATAAGTATAGTCAATTCTTTGTCTCCTGTAAAGACATTTGTTTTTACCTAAGTTTTTTCAACCATTTAGCATTCACTGAACAACTACTTCATGCCAAGTCATGGGCAACATGCTGGGGATGGCGCACAGGCCAGGTCAGACACGGCCCACAGCAGAGTTCAAAGTTGAATGGCGTAGTTGAACTTTAGCAAATATTCTTCTTCAAGACATTAATCCCCATTATAAGAAGTGTTAGAAATGGAAGCACTGAGTGCTAAGAGAGCCTGCAACTGTCGTCCTGATGTTGTCTGGAGGGGGAGTTAGAGTTAGCTCGGCAAAGGGGTGGGGAGCGAGGCTGGGGCAGGGGATGTGAAATCAGTGCTAGGGAGGGAGCTGAGCTTGGCACTGTCCAGGAGCTGAAACCAAGCCATTGCGGCTGGAGGGTAGTTGAAAGGAAGGAGGAGAGGGGCCAAGATGAGATATGGTTTGTGGTGATTTGTAGCTCATGTTCAAAGACAGTGGTCTAAGGCGTACTCCATGGCAAAAACCACAAGCCCGAGGAGGGTACCCTGTAGAGGCTGTGTGCGAAGACTTGGACTTCTGCAGCTAAGCAGCCGGAGTCAGGGCTAGTCCTCAGTACAGCTTAACCTCAGTGCAAGTCACACAGACTCAGTGCAAGCCTCCTCATGTTGGGACAGTTGAAATCTCATTGTGCTGATTCTCAGTGGAAGAGGGTTTGCCCCTGACCCAGGGCACATTCGGCAATGTCTGCAGACATATTTCATTGTCACGATTTGAGGGGCGTGGGGAAGTGCTACTGGCACCTAGTGGGAAGAAGCCAGGGATGCCACTACACATCCTACCATGTTCAGGATAGTCATCTTCAACAAAGAATGATCAGTTCCAAAACACCAGTAACACCAGCGCTGTGAAACCCCGGATTAAAGTGAACTCCAAAGGGAGTCACGGCAGTGAGATCGGGAGCAGAAAGAGGCACAGCAGCACGTGGAGTTGTCGAGAAGCAGGGGCTGGGAGCCACACCTGCAGTTCTGTGGCTGGGTGTGCAAACATAAAATTGTATTAAGATTCAAAAGTTGTCTCTTGGCTATTTGCTTCTTTCTTTTCGATCGACCAACTGCCAATGGTGTCTCTCAAAATATCTGGACTAGGTCAATCAGCCTTATTTACCATAACTATCCTGACTGCAATTCTGTCTCCTCTGAAGCAAAATAAGTGTTTAAATTATTAACTAGATAAATAAATGAACATTGACTTATTTCTAGTAAATGAAATTTTGTGCAATTATGATTACTATTGAGCTCATTTGTGCAAGGCACAGTCTATGCTTTATCTAATCCCTATAAAAGCCCTGCGAGGGAATTATTAACCATAATTTACAGAGGAGGAAGCAGAGGTGTGAGGATGTCAGGGCCCTTGATGAAGGTCAGACAACAAGGGCGTCTGTTCGATCCTGTTGTCTGTCTTTTCTCATTGCTCTGAAAGTGATTTTAAATTGAGAATGGGATATGAGCCAAATTTTGTCTCATGCCTCAGTTGGAATAAGGTATGGCTGCATATATGAAAAACCCCCAAATAGTAACCCAACATGTAAGGCTTTCATTTTAATGCACATAAACCAAGTCCAAGGCAAATAGAGTGACTCCAAGCATAGGAGAGGTTCAGACTCCTATCCCACCTAACCTTCCTTAGCATGCAGTTTCCATCCTCAAGGCCGCCTCATGGACCATCATTGCAGCTAGAACTCCAGCCATCATGCCAACAGAGAGAATGAGGAAAGGGTAAGGAAGAGCAACAGGCCATGCCTCCTGCTTGATTCAGTTCACGTCGAAGAAGCTCCACTCGAATTTCCACCTAAATGCTTTGCCTTACGTGTCATCGGCCACTCTGCAAAGGAGCCTAGGAAAGGTCATTTTTCTTTTGGCTGAGAATGTTGCTATTATCAGGGAGGAAGGAGGAATACTTACTGAGGAAGCAAGCAGCCTTGCTGCCAGACCACAGTAGAGCTAGCACACTTGAAGCAAAGCTTAGAGGTTTCCCATGTGGTTGAAAAATCTCAATTGATAAAGCAGTGGGATAATTTGGTTACTGTGAGTTGATTGTGAGGCTCCTTCTGACTCCACTCTGCTCTAATGAGGAACAGTCTTGGCATAGTTGGATTTTGAACTAGAGACTGTCCCTTCTTGTTCTCTTCTCCTCCCCAGCACTTGACCTTCCTCCCTTCCATGCATCTCCAGTTGCACGCCCCTTTCTATTTCTTCTTTCTTTGTCCTTCTATCTTTTGCTTCTGGCCTTCTGCTTTTCTCTCTCGTCCACACATGGAAATCCCACACAGGTAACTGTCATCGTATTCACGACATACCTTCTTTGTTCATTTGCCCTTCGTCATCCTTTAGATCTGTTGCTTTGTGACTTTTATCTTTCTGCGAAATGTCCTGTCTAATATGTACTCTCCACTCAGATAATTGCACTTACAATTTAAGATGTATGGTAAGGTTCTGAGAGGCATTCTCCATACTGCTCCACGAATCTGCCCTTCTGTTCTCATTCATTTATTCATTCTTTATTAATTTCCTTGTTTATTGAACATCTACTATATGTCAGACTCTTTGAAGGCTCAGCAGGTTCTCCATGGAATGAAAAAGACATAGTTCCTTTTTTGCAGTGCTTTCTGACTAGTGGAGGAGTCACATGCAAATCATAGAACCACCACTCACCCATAGTCACAGATTTTGTTAAGAACTATGAAGAAAGAGGTGTTATGAGAACGTCAAACAGGAGCTCTCCAGTTTAGAGTAGCCAGGGAAGTCCTGGCCCAATGAAGTGACATCTAAGATGAAAGCAGAGGGATGAGTGGGGTTAGTCAAACAAAGAAGAGGAAGCATGTTCCAGCAGAGGGAACAGCACATACAAACCTGAGATGGAGAAACTGCCAGTGTAGAATGATTTTCGATTTTGTGCTGCTCACTATTCTCATCATGAATAGACAAAGACTCTGCTTTCAAGGAACTTATATTTGAATGAAGCTTACAGAGAACCAACACAAGCAAAAAAGATATTTTCTGGTACTGATAAATTAATTTGATGGAGAAAAAAAAGTTCTTGGAGGAGAGTGTGTTTGAATGATGGGAAGAATGTTAGTGTTGCTGGAGCATAGGAAGCAGAAGGGGAGGTTGGAGGAAGATGTGCTCAGAGAGGTAACTAGTGGCCAGGTCACCTGTGTCTCGTGAGTGATAGTAAGGTTTTGTGGAGGCATAGGAAGCCTTCGGAACGTTCTCAGTAGGAAGATAATACTACTGATATATGGTTCACTCTTTAGAAAGATCACCAAGATCTTAGGAGTAAACCAGGTACAAATGGAGTGAAAATCCGTGGACTGGATGAGATCCCCAGGGAGTGAAGGCCAGGTGCCCAGCTGTGAGCCCAGCTTTATTTTGTGATCTGGGCAAGACACTTAATCTCTCACTCTCCTTATCATAAAATGGAGGTTACGATAATTACAGGATCATGGTGACAGTGTGATGAGATGATATTTTATAGGAACCTTGCGGATGGTTCACACATCACACATCTTCTCTCCTTCAATGTTCACGCCCCTCTCCGCTGATAAACATGAGGTCCTGAGCGGGAATAATTGGATCATGTAGCACAAATCTTAAATGGGAACATAATAGCTGATATGATACTTTAGAGTATCAACAATTTTACAGTCTTGGATCATTTTTAAAATAGAGGAACAGCTGATTCTCCATTTGCACTTGGAAGCTTCAAAATGTTTTGCAAACAACTCAAAGCAGTTTTCATTGCTTCAAAAGCCTCAGAAACCCCCACTGTCTCTGCAGGTATGTGAGAGGATGGGTTGATTGAACTGGAAGCAAAAAAGGGCTCTTAGGGTCACTGTGGTGAGTGAGAATTTTTTTCAGAGAGTCTTCATAACCGGTTCATAGTGTCAGGCTCCTTTTTATTCCTCTAATATCTCAGCTAAATCTAGTTGGTCAGCATGGGCTTGGACACTGGCCCAGCTCTCCCTCTTTAGTCTCTGGCCTCAGGTCCTGGTATTTTGTTTTGCTGGGAATTCTTATTCTACAGGAGTCTCCTGCCTTCAACACAGCCATCAGACGCAATGAGCACCCAGCATGAGAGAAATAACTCACACTCCATAAAAGGGTATTTCTTCCACTTCTCTGAAATGCATTTTTAAACATTTGAAATAAATAAGAAAGAATCATTCCCTAGATGAGAAAATCAGTTGGTTTTAAGGGATCAAAACAGGTTATAAAAACTGTTGGGCCCTTGTTTCCATGATGAGCACTGGGTGATGATGAGACGTTCTTCAGTAAAGGAGGCATGATTAGAAGATCGTGGTGACATAAAAACTCATTTCCAAGGCGATTTTTTCTCAACTGGAACAAGACTATCCTCGAGTTCTTTTGTTTTCCCGCTGGCCCACAAAGAACATCCGATTATCCAGTGTTCTTATGTGAAACTCCATTTTGTCCATGGAGCAGAAAGAAAGTAAAAAGTTGCAAGCGGGAGAGAAAGGCTTTTCACTTGATCAGAGACATGGAGCTCACCTGGATTCTGGGACGACTCCTTCTCTCCGACAGGTTGTCCACAGTCAAATTGAGACCCACAGTGAACCCCGCGGAATAGAGGGACTTTTACAATCTAAAATGTTCAGGGGGACAGACTAAGTTGGCACAGATAGATGGGCCTGCCCTGTGCATAGTAAGGTAGAGGTTGTTTACCACACAAAGCCCGGATCAGATGAAGAATGAATGAGATAATGCAAGAATCAGAGCTAGATCAAGGTATGATTGATGATAATTGAAGTTCAGTGTGGGGAAAAATTACCAGTTTGTACTGAAGTGTTCATATTTCTATGAATCTTGCTCTAAATCGTAATGTATCATCTATATATTCTAGTAATGAACAGGCAAATAATTTATATAAGTCCTTGAATACAAAGATACTTTATAAGGAAATAATCAGAGATTTGCCCGTGTGTTCATCTAGGCTACTTTCCACTGCTCGGTTTTATCTTTGAGCATGGAGAGTCTGAATGAAAAAAACACAATTCATCTGCTGGCAGTCCTCCAACTTGTGTCTTGGGAAAATAATAATATGTTTCTTCCGGATAGGTCACGTAAGCCTAAAACCTATTAACCGTTACAGCCAGCTTGAGCCATCGAAAGCAGCGTGTTAGAGCAGGGCTGTTCCAAGGATGCACTGTGGACTGATGAGAAAAGTATAGAAATTGAAAGTAGCATTTAAAGACTTTTATAGCAAGTTGATGTTGCCATGATACCTAAACTAGTCATACGACATAGAACCATGCGTCATCTGTGATGGTTTGAAAACCGAAAACAAATAAAATTCGATTAAGTCAATAAACCTTGTTTTCTCTTTCCTCCCCTCCTTTCCTGTCTTCCAGAAATACTCATAGTTCACTATTTTAAACCCCATGGGTTACACTGAAGATACAGTGCTGATAAGGATGTTACTCTTCCTCTCACCTGGGGTTTTCAGCTTTGTCAGAAAGGTAGCCATTAACTAGATAACCACACAGTTTAATTAATTGATTGATTGACGAATTCAAGGAGCAGCAATTACTATGAGTTAAAATAAAGAGAGCTGTGAAAACGTGTTAGAAAGACCTAAACTTGACCCAAGATGTGGCGAGGGTGGGTGGGACAATTGGAGGCGGTGTTTCTGAGGGTGGAATATATGAACTGAGCTCTAAAGGGTGAGCGGGAGTTATCCCAGTGAAGAGGGGGAGCAGGGGTGTCATAGGCAGAGAGAGCAGCACGTACAAAGGTCCTGTGGCAGGAAGGGTCAACGGCTGAGGTACTAGGAGAAAGCAGGTTGTCTTGGAAACCTAAAGTCTGTTGTGGGCTACATCTTACTTATACCTGTTTGTTCGACTCTCACTTCATGTCTTTTTTTTTCTCCCCCCATAAACCAAGAATTCCAAGTAATTAGATTCATGCCAGGAAACCCTGCATTGTAATGCTTGGCTTTCTCCAATGGCGGTTCTTGCTTCTGGGACACCCTCTCTTCCAATCCCTGGCCGAGATCTTAGTGATGAATTATATCAGCTCATTCTTGATCGTTGGGCTAAATTCAGCCACCCAGAAAGGCAGCACCTGCCTTCTCTGCCCTGTCCTTCCTTTACTTTGGCTAGACAACACTGCTGGCCAGTGATCGCTAATGCTAACTAAGGCTGACTGCTTACTCAGCCTCCCATCTTGTATATTAACCAATGGTATAAATAGGATACTCTGCCGGCTGAAAGAAAACTTCCTCTCATTGCTAGAAATGCACCCCACCTACCCGGTCTTTCCCCAGTTCACGAGGTTATTTAGAGCCAAAGGACCTTTTCTGGCCTTTCCTTGATGACCCTTTAATCAACACTTCTCTGTTCAAATCTTGTCCCAATGTTCAGGATGTTCTCATAAAACATGGTGGGGCGAAGAGAGTAGACTTTGGGGCCAGTTCTGGGGTTCAAATCCAACTCTGATACGTGCTATCTGTGTGACCTTGGGAAGGCAGATCACCTTTTCTGAGCGTCAGTGACCTGTGGAGCACAGATGCTGTCAGAATACTTAGCCTTTAGGGTTGTCATGGCTGTTAACTGAGGCTTTGTATTTAAAGCATCAAGTTCTCAATGAATGACTTTTTTAAAGCTATTCAGCTTGCTTTTTAAAGCCTATCTGATCGTGACAAAAACTAACTGGGATAGAAAGGGCCCTGGAGCCACAGCCCACACAGATGAGTAGCAACTCACATTGTCAATTACAGTCTCAGCCCTTCTCACTGAAGAATCTGACACAGACGCATGTTGTGTTTTTATTAATATTTCATTTAGCCAACGTACTCTCACAGAAGCCAGTCGATCTTCATGAACTTCTCTTTAACTTTTTTATTAGCTTATTAATGGGATTGGGGAGATGTATATCATTTAATGGGACATTTCTCCCCTCCCTCTGAAAAGCATGACATTCATAGATTAAAGAGGTCATACATTTGCATCCGGCCAAGGGAGGTCATCTGGCTGGCTTTGATGAGATGATTTGTAATCCTAAATTTTGCACTGCTCTGAAGTCTGGGAAGTGAGAGATAAAGGAAGATAAACCTAAAGAGATGGAGAACAAGGAGGCAGAGGGGTGGGGGTCTGTGGATGAGAGAGCAGAGGCAAAGCTGGCCCTGACATAAGGAGAGAAACTAAGTGTAATGTGATAATGTGAGCGTGGCTCGTGGGGAAGGAGGACTGGGGGCCAGAGAGACAGAGCAGCACCCAGGGTATTTTGGCTCAGGAGCTTCTAGGCTGACAGGCAGGAGGGGAAGGTTTCAAGGGAGCATATGAGCGGTTGGCATTAGCACTCAGTACCTGCAGTGGCCGGCAGATGAGGGCACCAGTGCTGTACGTGAGAACAGGGCAGGGAGTGCTCACAGCATCCTCTCCAGTGCCATTAGGGGTAATTCGTTTGCTGTGATTGGTTGAAGGATGCTCCAGCATTCCACAGAGACGCTAACATGTGTGCAAAGTCCCAAAAGAATTGGTGAGATCAGTCTTCCTTAGAGGAACCAGCAGTCAGGTGTGGGTGGGATGGAAGTGTGGGGTAGGTGGTAGGAGATGAGGCTGAGAGCATGTGGTTAACGGTGTCGGTCTGGGAGGGATGTAAACCTGGGTCTGGGTTCTTACTGCTGCTACTGACCTTACTGGCCTTAAAGGAGACACGTTACTTCTCTTGGCCTCGGTGTCCTCATCTGTTAAATGGGTACAATAAGACTACCCTTCGGGATTATTGTGAGAATGAAATGAGATAGTGGCAGCAAACCACTGGTAATAGGACCTGGGACGTGTTAACTTTCAATAAATAGAGGTCATCTCGATTATTACAAAGCTGGAAATATTGAGTGATTTTGAAGATCTTGGATTCTGTTCCAAGGAGTCTGGATTTTATTGAGAAATGATGATGACGATGATAATGATGTTGATGCTGCCGCCGCTGCCTCTGGTGTTAATAATAGTAATAACAATAGTAGCAGCAGCAGCAGCAGCAGCAGCAATAAGAACTAAGAGGTAATGAGGGGAGCCAGCGGATGCCCTTTTAAAAAGAAGGAAATTTGCAGGTCTGTGCTTGAGAAAGATACTTTGGTCAGTCCTGTGGACAAGGATTGGTAATAGGAAGAGAGATCCAGCAGGAGCACCAGCGATGAGGCTCTCTGAATCAGCAAGAGACAATGAGGCTCAGAACTTGATCCAAAGTGTGGGCCAGAAAGGGACTTAGCCAAGACCAGAGCAAAGCAATGAAATCGCATAGCAACAGGGCTCAAATTACATGCTTGGGGGCAATGCCACCGCTCAGAAGAGCCACTCCTGCTACACATAGTACAGATTCAACAGAGAATGGCATCTTGTTTGGGCAGGGCCTTTAAATGCAAAGGTGGCTTTGTGAGCTGCAGGTGGGCCCTGGTAGATGACCTCGATGACACCCACAAGCCTTCTCTGTCACTTTTATTGAGTTTCTGCGTACTCTAATTCATTAATAAAGGGACAAAGGTGGGGTACGGGCATATTTTACTCTTGTCATTATCTGGGAGAGTTTTTCCATGAAACTCGTTGAGCATAATGAAATTGCCATTGCTGCAGAAAGCCTGTCTGTATAGATCGACCTTGGTTACAGTCACTGATGAACATCGGGAAATGTGCCGTATAGGTTGGTCTTATAAAGGCCCTGCTATGGAGGAAATCAATAGATATATCTCGATAGATAAACACGAAAAAGCCCTGCTCAACTTAGCTGAGTTACCACCTGTCTGCAGAAGTGAGATGGTTAGAAGAAAACTCACTACCTCTAGATTCTACTGAGTTAGATTGGATGGGGGGCCACAGCTCTGCTAGCTCTAATGTGTTGACTATAACCTCCCAAATTATATTTACAGTAAGAGAAGTTAGTGGTTCTAACATTTATTGAGTTGTGCTTCTGCAGGCACTCGTTAACCACTTTACATATGGTATCTTCCTTAGATTTCATGGTAACTATATACAGTAGCTACTACTGCCGGGACCATCCTGCAGATGGGGATACTGAGGACTGATGAAGGCAAACGGAAAGGTGGCGAGGGGAGGGGGGCTGAGATGAGAAGCCAAATATACCTGGTTCCAAACTACGTGAATTCTCATTTCTGATCCTGGCTTCTTTCCAGTCGTTTTTCAAAGATTCTAATCTTTGGACATTTAGAGCAAATCCCCCACCTGCTCATATGTTAAATGAGGGATGTAAACCTGGGTCTGGGTTCTTACTGTTAAAAGCCCTATATGTTTTCCAGTGTCTCTGGTGGCTGAACCATGGTGGTGCTTGCTCTTGGTGTGGACCGTGCTCTCCCCTGCATGTTTAACGGGTGGGATTCATTACCCCAATCACAGGAACAGCCTAAAAGGTAGTAACTGTTTCCTGCTTCTGCGTTTTCCTTACATCATCCGTCAGCAAGTTGCTGCAGTGAGGACTCGGAAATAGATATTATTCTATTGGATCAAAATTTTCTGGGGTAATTTGACGGTAACGCTCCAAATCTGGTCATTTATACGTTCCTCTCTGTTGAATATAAACTCCAAGGATTTATCCAAGAGGACTCCTTAGCCCATTGAGAAAATATGACAAACATTTGGAAGAATACCATCATATGTCATGTGATATGTGTATATGTAGACTTACATGTATGTAAAATATTTACATGTATATTCTTCGATAAGTATTTGTACATTTATGTTGAAATTCAACCCCTATGTAATGAGTGCCTTTTATGAGCTGAGTACTTTACCAGGAGCTGACATGTAGCAGTAACTAGACCCGGTGTTATCCTTACATAGCTTATCATCCAGAATAATAGATAATTACCTATGTATACCTTTTTAGAATTTACATCTGGCATATTGATGCATTTTGATAGATAAATATGAACCTACCTGAATATATGAAACACATAACACAAATTAATTTATCTACTCATTCAACAAATATTTATTGAGCATTTACTACAGTACAAGACAGTCCTTAGAGGTGACAAATTCTCCTGTTTCAGAGCAAGAAGCTTTTTATTATGGATACTGTGTCAGAGTACATTCAGAAAGATGTACACCATTCCCCAAGATGGAACTTCCACACATCTTCATTTGCATCCAGCTCCCAGCAGCTGCTAGATAACTGTCTTTGGGCACATTATTTCACCTCTACTTCATCTCACCTGTAAAATAGAGATGATAATGATACCCACCTCATAGGGTTTCTGTGAGGACTGAAGAATATATTGTATGTTAAACGTTTAGTTCAGGCACAGTGGGAGCCCTTAATCTCTGCCACTGTCATTATTAAAATGTGGGAAGGTGGATGGGAGTGGAGGGAGTAGATGCCTCGCAGTAATTACTGCCTGTTGACTTTGGAGACGACCTCCATGTTCTTCACAGCGTTCTCTCACTCAAGGAGGAGCACAGAGACCCAGTGAATGGATGAGAAAAGGTGCCATCTGCCCTACGTACTGCTCACCTCTCAGTACAAAGCCAGAGCTTCACGTGGGCGAGAAACATCTCTGTGCTTCCAGAGAGCTAAACATGTCCCTTTTCCTGAGCACCTTCCGCGTTAGGCTTTTGGAGCTGAACTGGTGTGCAGATGCCAAGGAGAGTCCTGTGTAAGACCTAAGTGGGGCCAGAAAGCTCCCAGAGCATGGCGTGAGTGCCCCTGCCTGGTGACAGGCTTGCTGGGTTTCTGAGACATGACGTGAAGAGCAAAGAACCGGAATTGTCTAATTCAGCCTAGAAATTAATAACTACTTGCTACTACCAGAGAGGTTAATTGAGCTCATTCTAGTGAAAGTTTTAAAACTTGACAGTCACATACATGTTTTCTTTCCTGCCGTCCAAAGCTATCTAACCTCCGAATGGCCATTTGTACTTCTCGTAATGCAATTCAGGCTTTATCGATAGTAGTAGAGGGGGGAGAGTGTGTGTGTGTGTGTGTGTGTGTGTGTAATAGTAGTAGAGGGGGGAGTGTGTGTGTGTGTGTGTGTGTGTGTGCCCTCCATTGGTTCCTCGGTTCCTTAGAAGAAGGTTATCAGCTTGTCCATCTCTAAAGCCCTTTTGCCCTATCGCTTGTAGCACAGGACTGACACACCGTAATCATTCAAGAAAATCGTATTATTATTTATTGAGTTAATAAAAGAGTGACTTTGACCTACAGCAGCTTCATATTGCTTATAAGATCAAGTCTAATGACCTCTTTTTGGCAGTCACATTTTGTCATAGATCAAAGCATGGGAGAGTCCCCTCTTGAACACTCAGCTCTTTCTGCCTCTCCGAACCCAAGTGAGTCTCCTCTAGTGAGGGACCTCTTTCTCCACGTGCAGCTAACTTGCTAACTCACCGCTACCTCTGTGCTGTTTTCTTCGTAGACTTGCCAACTCCAGAAGGCAACCTCTGACCTCCTCTCCTTGCCCCTCCCATCTGGCCATCTTTCAAATTCAGAGGGAAATGCCACCTACTATATGCCCATCAGGAGTTTTTAGCTCATGCTGATCACCTCTGACCTGAACTTAACTTTGTAAACATCTGTCTCTATCCCACGTTACAGCCTTTGATAATATAGACCTTTTCTCCCCTGCTTCAAACTTGAAATTATATTTACTCAAACCAGACTGTACGCTTTTTGAGGGCCAGAATCAATATTTATTTTTCCTAGAACCTTCTTTACCTTCTCTACAGCACCCAGCATAATATCTGACTTGGAGAAGCACAGTAATTATAGATTTATTAGAAATTCGTTTCTTGTGGAGAAATAAGATAGTGGAGAGAGAGAGGGAGCGAGAATCGCATTTTGACATTTTTCTGGAAAGGGAGATTTCCTATTTCCTGGGCCAAGTACTTTTTTCATTAATAGTATTCCACTCTTGAAGCTCCATATTCAAGGATGGAGTACCTATTACAGCCATCTGCATAAATAATATATGCTAAAACGCTTTTCCGGGCCACAAATATTGACCCAGTTTAATAATTGATGGTGGGCTGCAGTATTACCCTGGAACCATGCTAACACAGCTTTGTGCCCTTGCCACAGGCTTATACTTATCGCTTTTGTTTTCTTAAGCCTGAAATTTACCTAGATTTCTTTATGGAAGAATGTTTTCCCCTGCAGCTCTAACGTGATACTAGACACTGAATTCAGTGGGGCAAATATAGTGGAGATGAAAGGGAGAAATCTCACTCCATCGTTAGAAAGAAAGTCAAGCTTCTTTCCTTTAAATGATGTTCCTGACATGTCTCTCTTTTCGTCATAATTATTTAAAACCTCACTATTGCCAAAGAATAATACAAATGAAAAACAGCAGTGAACTCTGCAAAGTGCCGGTTTCTCCTTTAAGCAGTTGACTTGCATGGTCTCATTTGATCCTCGAAAGAATTCTGTGAGGGAAGAACTGTGATTATTTCTATTCTACAGATGGGAAAATTGGGATATGGGAGGTGAAGTAATGTGTTAAACACACCGAGTAAGTGGCAGTGTTACGATTCCAACATCAACAGCCTGAATCAAAACCTTATGCTCTAAATCACTATGATAAACTGACTTCCTGCTTGTACATCCATGTAGTGGAAATGGCTGGATTTGCTTGCTAATCATCACTTCTTATGGGAACATCACTTCACTTTTCCCTTAGAAGCCATCACTCCTAAGCTTTCTGTCCACACTTGGTGTGGCCTGACGTTTACTGATGGGCCCTTGACCCAAGTCCAGTATGAGATGGATTGCAAAAATCATCTCGGTTTCCACCTTCCCTCTATCCATGCTGTTTGCAACGTGACTTTGCAGCTCTTTTTATTAAGTTCCTCCCAGTTCTTTCAATATGAATGGGCCTCGTGACTGGGCGCAGCCGATAGAATGTAGCAGTGATCGTGTCGTGCTAATTCTCAGTCTAGACTTCAAGTTGCCATGTCGCTTTCCACCCTGTGTCATAAAACTGCGCCACTGCCATGCGGGACGTCTGGGCTAAGCTGCTGGAGGATAAGGGACACATAGAGGAGAGCCCAGTTTTTCCGGTTACAGTTACTCTGGAACAGCCAGACTGCCATCGCACAAACATGTAGAGAGCCCGGACGAGACAGCAGAGCCAACTGTCCCACAGCTGGTGCATCAGTGAGCCCAGCTGAGACTCACAGAACCAGCAGTCCAACCTGCAGACTCAAGAGCAAGAATGAATGATCACTATCTTAAATAATGAGTTTTAGGGTAGTTTTCTTTGAAGCAATAGCCAACTAATACAGCTGGCTAGCAAAGACCTTCTGAAATTTTTGCTATAGTTATTGGGAAAGAAGGGATATCTCTTTACTGATATTGCTAAGCTATTATGTTTTAAGCTGAAATTGTTGGTAGTCACTTCTACTCAAGAAGAGATTGCTTGGAAAAATGCCAGTGCAGAAGGAACAGAGATGAAGGGTTCAAGAAATGCGTTTCTGATAACATTCTCTGATCACCTCGATACACCAATGCCTGAAGCCAGCGTACTCTTAAATTTTCCTGTAACATGAATAAATTCTTTCTCAAAAATTGTTTTTTGTTTGTTTTGCTTACAGCAGTTCGGTTTGGCTCTCTGTCTCATAAAGAAAAGAGTTCTGATGAGTATGACCACTGCGGACTTCACAACAGCTTTTAATGAACACCATCAAATCCCTTACCTCTCTCTGTCCCTTTTCTCACACATGTCCTCATCCTAGCATGTTCTCTGCTTATATCTTTACTCATACTTTTATCATTTGAAGTCCACGTCTTGGCTCAAAGTCTTACAAAAGTAAGGTCAAAGATAGAAGAACCAGAATGAAAGATCCCAAGAATGGAGTAGGAGAAGTACCACACTTTGGAGCAGATATGTGCCAAGGTCAGAATCATTCATTCAGTCACTGAGAAGGTAGTTGTTGAGTAGCTCCATGTGTCCAGGATTGTGCTTGATCTTGGGAACATAGAGAAGAAGGAAGACAAGCTTCCTGCTCTCAAAAAGCTTACTTTGTAGGGAAGAAGATGGATACATGCAATAAATGTATAAGTGAATGGACAAGATAATTTGAGACAAGGATAAATGTTTTAACTTCAGCGGAGCAAGGCAATAGAAGGAAAGCGAATCGTGTGGAATTGGAGTGGATGGTGGTCCCACAGGGCTCTCTAAAAAGTGATGTTAAACAGAGACCTGGAGAATGAGAAGCAGCCAGCTTGACATAATCTGGGGGAGGGGCATTTCAGGAAGAGGTAAGTCTGGTACAAAAGTTTGAGAGAAGCCCAAGTTTTTGAGTTTTGAGGACAAGAGAAAAATGTAGTAAAGTGAGGTGACTGTGGGGCAGCTTGGCAAGAGATTAGTTTGGGGAAGTTGGCCAGAGTCTTAGGCCATTGTTAGTAAGGAATTTGGATTTTATTCTGAGTGAGAAGGAAAGCTGTTGAGGGTTTTTTCATAGGGGAATAGTGGGATTAATTTTTTAGTTTTAAACTGTAGAAGCTGTTTGAAAAATGGATTGTAGGATCAAGAGTGATCAGACAGACCAGCCGACTTTGTGTCAGTTTAAGTGAGAGATGATGGTGGAAGCTTAGATCACAGAAGAAGCAATGGAGGTGGGGAGTATCAGAAATATTCAGGACTGCCACAGAATTGAATGAAGGGACCAAGAAGTATCAACGCAATATTATCACACGCGCACACGCACAGCTAAATCTCACTGATAATCATATTGAATTTGATGCCAAATCACCTGTTTTTAAAAATGAGTGGCTATTTTGTCTTTTTTCATACTTTTTCATTTCAAGATGAAATATTTTTACAATAAATATCCAAGACATACTCAGACTCACGTACACATTTATATTTAGCTTTATAAAATTAGAATCATCATTCTCTGTATCTAATTTTATCTGCTTTTTCACTTGACATTAAATTTATTCATTCAACAAATATTTGATGAATGCCTACTATCTGCCAAGTACTTCTCTAGGAAATGAGGCTTAGGCAGGGAACAAAAGAGAAAAAAATTATTATGACCCTCATGGAGCTCATTTCCCAGTTTGGAGAGACAAAAATAAACATGATAAGTAAAATATGCAGATTTCAGGTGGTGATAGAAACTAGGGAAAAATACCAGAGAGTATTGGGAGGCACTGGCATTTTTGAAAGCTGGAAGCTTTGGCCTATTTCCATTATCTTAAACAATTAACCAAACATTTTAATGACTCCTCAATATCCATTATGTTAACTAAACTTTAAAAGCCTATTTTTAATGACAGCATATATTCATTGCATTTAATATTCCCATTGAATTGAGACATTTTGATTGCTTTTAATTTTCTCTATTATATATAATTATATAGTCGACCCTTGAGCAATGCCAGGGTTAGGGGTGCTTTGACTCCCCAAAAATCCTAACTGCCGTCGGCCCTTCATATGTGCGGGTTTCCGATCCGTGAATTCAACCAACTGCAGTTTGAAAATAGTATTTTTGATCCGCAGCTGGTAATCTGTGGATGCGGAGGCCCAACTGTACAAATAGCCCACTGTTGACCAATAACATAAACAGTCAATTAACATATTTTGTATGTTATATGTACATAATATTCTGTATCCTTACAGTATAGTAAACAAGGGAAAAGAGAATGTTATTAAGAAAATCATAAGGAAAAGAAAATACATTTACTGTATGTATTGAAAAAAATCTCCCTATAAGTAGACGCACGCAGTTCAAACCCACATTGTTCAAGGGTCAACTCTATGTAGTTCTCTAAAGACACCTAGGTTTCCGGTCTTTCCTTCAGCATAAATTTACTTAAGGCTCTCGGAACCTGTTCGAAATGCTTTTCACGAAAGATGTGTAGTCTGTCTTCCATGTGTCAGTGTCTGAGGATGCCTTACTGCTCAACACTCACCTGGGGCCCTTGCTTCATGAAGCCAGACGCAAGAAAACACTGTCAACTCTGAAAGGCCTTACTGCACGTTCATTCTGAACTAGGAAAGCTTACAAGATTCACTAAGCCTATTATCCATGTTGTAAAGGAGGGAAATGGAGAAGCAGAGGGAAAAAGTGACTTGGCTGGATCACCCGAGGATTAGTGGCAAAATCTGGACTGTATTCCGGGTTGTCTAATTCAGTCGAAGACCACAGTCACTCCTTGATTTAGTCATTCTTATCATGTGGATAAACCTTAAAGCGTTCAAGGGACTTTCCTGTATGAGCGGCAAAGTTGCTTTTTATGTAGCACCTCAAGGTCTATGCACTGTGTTCCTTGCCCTATTCTGTGGGAATCTTATTTATATTGCAAGGATCCAGGCAGCTATCCCGTGCCGCTGAGCTCCAACATGCCTGTGGCCCTTGATGTTCTTCAGACTTTGAAGCTTAGGCCCTGAATAATTTAGTATTGTCTGTCTTTGTTTCTGTCTTTGGGGAAGAGCTTTCTAAGCCTTAAGAGACCTGACATATTTCATACCTATCTTAAACTTTCTTAGTTTTCCCTTCCTTCTTCTGCTGGAAGAAGATATTCTTATACCCGAACTCTCAATTCCATGTCCTCTTACTGCCCCCGCTCCAAGAAAACGTGATATAACAATTATCTGCCGTTTTTTTTATAGCATCCGTCTCTCATTTTCTTGCACTCAACCCTTCTGCCTACCACAGTGTTTTGCTTTTTATGATAAAATCACCGCCCCCCCCCATCTACTTTTCCTTATTTCTATTTTCACTGCTGTATTTACCTTCATTCTATCTCCATTTACCACTGAACTGTGAGGAAGCTCAATCCACACCTACGGCATTGACTTTCGCTAGAGTTTCTTTTTTTCCCTCGAGATTGGACACGCTAGGCTGAGATTGCTCTTGCAATGACATTATCAGTGGTGTTTCTTGGGTCTGTTCTTCTTGACCTCTCTCTACCTTTTGATCGTCTTCATCACTCTCCTAATGGGATCCCTCCTTTTTTTTGTCTTTAATTCCATGAGTTTTGCCACGTGTCTCTGTTTCTTCTCGGTTGGTTCTTTTCCCTCTGGCTTTATGCTGACAAAACGCACATGCTCACAGAGGGCCTGACTTCAGCACCCACAAGCCGTCCTCTCTTTTCAATATCTTTACCCTGATGTTCAGGTCATATCGAAGTCATTGCTGGGCTTCAGATTTGCACAATTTCTGTGACATTGCTCTTGCTATATCCTCGTGCCTTCGTTTTCCAAATATTTACTATAACGATAACTCTTTGTCCAGTTAATTAAATATTATACCCTCTACGAAGCTTTCTCTGGATCTCCCAGAGGAAGACTCTATCTCTGTCTGCGATCCCTATAAGTATACTTTATTTGCACCTCAACTATGAAATATTTTATAATGTAATAATTTGAATAAAGTCACACACATACCTGGCCCTCACCAGTATCTCCTTCCTGAAAGGAAGAATAGTAGAACGAAGGAAAGATCTAAAGACACTTTTTTCCCCTGGATAATTGTGTGGAACTGCAACCGAATAGCACGTGCACAGTCTGTAACCATCAGGATCCTGAGTATAAATTGCAGTTTACCTCCGAGAGGCCTCATGCATCAAGCTCTGGGTGTGTTCTGTGCCATTTTCCTCATTCTTTGTGATGAATCAGACTCATCGTGGTATTCAGTTAATTCCATACAGCCGATTCCTGAGGGAGTTCGTCCCCTGCGTCCTCTAACTGATGATCAATCATGCTCTTGTGGTTGGAACCCAGGGCAGCAGGCAGCAGGCCAGTGACATGTTCCAGGTTGTCGAACAGAATGTGTCCCCATCCAAACAGGAAAGGTTCCAGTGACCTTTGATGGCATTTGAGAAGTCATTTGCTCTGGTGTTTCTGAGGCCATATTGATCTCTACCCAGGATTCAATTTTAGACAAACAGGCGACATAATTTATGTAAACTGGGCAGGTAATTAAACTCTCCTCTCAGGCAAAAAGGTCACAGCAGAATATTTTAAGTTTCATTTCTTAGTGGAAGCAGTAAGCTAAAAAAAAAAAAGAAAGAAAGACAGAAATCTCACTGAGATTATCATGTTGCCATCAGTTACTCTACAAATTATATGACTCAGATTTATCTTCCTAAGAAGAGGTCTAAGTTCTCTTTGCTGAAGGAGCCGTAGGAGGCAAGAAGAGTCATTTGGCACCAAGTTTGTGTTGTCAAAATGACTGAAGGGTAGAGGCTTAGTGCTAGATTGATGAAACCTTTTGATAACTTTTCCGGAATAATTTCTAAACAATATCAGGTTTAAGTAAGAGTGGCAAGTACAGCATAAATAATTTCCTTTTTCCTTTCATCTGAATCATTAAAAGTCATTTGCCAACATGATGTCCCATCAGCCTCAAATAATCGTGTTCGTTTTCTATAAACAGGAACATTCTCCTGTATAATCACGAAAACTATGAAAACCAGAAGTTAACACTGGTACGTTACTACCATCTGATCCTCAGACCCCACTTAAGTTTCTCCAAGTATCGTAATAATAGCTAAAAGATGCAATTTCTTGTTGTTTTTTAGATATTACATCTCATTAGTTTCTAGAACAATTCCCCAGTCTTCCTTTGACTTTCATGACCTTGACATGTTTGCAAGATTACAGGCCAGTGAGGTTGTGGAACGTCCCTTGATTTGGGTTTGTCTGCTGTTTCTTCATTGCTAGACCCACAGGGTACACCTTTGGCTGGAGTACCATTGAAGCAAGTGATGCTGTGACCTTGTTTTCTGTCAGAGCACACATAATTTCCACCTGTCCTATATTACAGGTGATGTTAACTTTGGCCACTTGATTAACTGGACTTGCCAGCCTTCTTCACTGTAAAAATATTCCTTTTTTCCTTTGTAGTTAATGAGTGTTTTGGACGGAGGTATTACGTATGAAACTATGTAAATATCTCATTACTCATCAAACTTTCAATTTGTTCATTGATATTATTACGTCAGTAGAGACACTTGGGTTCTGCTTTTATTCCATAAGTCGTAATCCATTTCTCCTAATTTTTTTTCTTTGGTGCTCTAGATATCTGTGATTTGACCGGCGGGAGCCCTTTTAAGCTGCTTTACGTGTCCCCTCGATGTGCCTCCATCTGTTTTGAGCATTTCTTTACATTCGAGAAAGGTGCTCCAGGTTCATTTTGTACTTTCCCTGTCCCAGCCCTGAAATCGGCCATTTCTCCAATGAACTCTGACTCCTTTTACCGGAAAATAGCATTTAGAAACCAGGATGTGGGTGCTATATGTGATCACCACTACTGAATGCTGCTGCTCTTAAGCCCTTTCTGGGTTCAGAACTAAGGAGTATATGCACACACCCTAGATATGCATGTAGACACTTTTACAACTTACTCATGTCTGTATGTATCTAGTTATACATGAAAAATCATGAGATTACATCGATACCTCCAGTTCCAATACTGGTTTTCTCCTTTTTGATATTTCGAACTCACTTTTTTAATAGTGAGAATCCTGACTCCATTGTTCTTAATGCATTTACTTATTTCATCATTGCCTCTGTCTGTAACCAATCTCCTGTCACAGCTGCCACCCCCCTCAACAGTTGCAGAGATCACCTGCTCACTCTGCTTGAGCTCTCAGACCCTCCACTGGGTCACTGTCACTTCCAAATCCTGATCCCTTGTGGGCATCCTCCTCGCCTGGCCCAGGCTCTGACATACCTGTCTGCCACCATTGCTGCCCCTCTCCGCTGCACAAGTGCCCTCCTCACCTCACCTGGGCTCCAGTCTCCCAGGCTGGGCTACTGCTGCTGCTGACCCCCTGCACGCCTGCCTCCTTCACCCCGCCCAGGCTCTGAGACCCTGCATTGGGCCACCCTCTCCCGCTATGCAGAGAGAGAGCTTCTCCAGCCCTCCCAGGCTCTGACACTGTGCTGGGACACCCCCTGATCTATCAGTTTGCTTCCTCACCCTTCTTGGGTTCTGGCATCCCCTAAGTACATGCTCCCTGGACCCTGCTCAGGCTCCAACAACCCTGCAGGGTCATAGTCCCACAGAATGATTTCCAGTGCCCACTCAGGCTCCGACACCCCACGGCAGGCTGCCCTTCCCTTGGGGTGCCTCCAACACCCGACTGGGCTCTAGCCCTCTGTACTGGACAGCCCCAGGCAGACACGCTCCTTACTCTGCTCAGGCTCCAGATCCCACGCTGGGCTTTGCTTCACACCTTCCACCCAAAGACACCTGACTAAAAACTCAGCCCCACCTAAGCACCTTCGCTTTGAATTATTTGGGAAGGGATCAGAAAGAGAAGCTGTTTGATAATTTTTTTAGAAAAGGGATTTTAACTTTTCATCTGAAAATGAGCATGACTTTTTTTCCCAGTTGGAAAGTTCTGGCATATTTGTCAGAACTCAGTCCTCAAGAAACTAGGGTATTCTGGCATGTGTGTCTATTTTCCAAAATAATTCCGTTTTCCTTGTTATCTCATGGTTTAATACAAGCAGCTGGTTTCCATAATCTTCCTAGGTAGGTATGATCGTCTACATTACGATATTAACATCTGTAAAATCAGTGTTCCCAGCAGAAAACAGATGGCACTGGAAATTCAGATAATTTAAGTAGAGTCTAGGAAAGGGACTACGTATAAAGCTGTGGGCGAGGCAAAAATTCTACAGGGGATCGTGCCAGACCTGGGCAGTAGTGATAATGGATCGACGCCACCAAGCCCGGGCCTCAGGTCCTTGGACACCTGCTCGCAGCCCGTGGCTGTCACTTGCCCAGTTCCCCGCATAGGTGGGCTGCGCTAGCTCTTTGCTTAGTGGGAATGGTCTCATCTGCTTTTAGTCTTTCCAAGCGACTTCCTGTAATCAGAAGCAGCTTCCTTTTCCCTCCCTGTACAGTGTGGCTTCCCTCCAGTCCCATTCTTTGTTCTCCTCTGCTCTGTGATGTCTTCTGCAGTGACTCTTCCAAGTTCCAGTTCCTTATACGTTAAAAAAAAAAAAAAATGAGAGAGGAAAAAATCAACTATAAGAGTTCTGAGAAATCCTTTTACCCTCTTAAATCAGGCTGGTTTTCGATGTCGTAATCTCCCTGTAGGTTTAAGCAAATGACACTATTTACAGCACAGAACTCGACAGTGATGTCTTTCTCCTGAACATCATTAGGTAGAGAATGGCTACAGAGAGATCAGGACCAACCAGGGGTCACTACAAACCAACACACGTTTGCCTAACATTTCGTATAGATTTTCCCACTATACACACAAGCTGTGAGATAGGTATGATTGTTTCTCTAGGAAACTGGGGCTCAAATAAGCTAAACGTCATGAAATATGATTGTTTCTCTTCTACAGGTGAGGAAACTGGGGCTCAAATAAGCTAAACGTCATGAAGACATGTAGCTTGTCAGTGGCAGGGCCGGGATTCAAAACTAGCTTTATCTGACTCTAAATACATTTTTTTCCCACTATAGCTGGTGTTGTCCCCCTCCCCAATATATGATATGATATGATAAGCTGTAATTTACTCACACAATAAATGCTCTCATAATTGTAAACACGGATCTCAAAATCATAGCTTGTTTTGAAAACTAGGATCATTTTACATCTGTGCATACAAACTGATGAAATTTTCTTGTCTTCTTTTGGCATTTTAACGAATTGAAGCTGTTTACAATGAGTAGTCGAGGTTGCTTAGCCTGTCTTACAAGTTATAGATCTAGAAGGAAAGTTAAGGCAGAACAAACCAGGTTATTTCCTGTGCAGCCAGATCGTGCCCTTCTCCATCTCCCCATTCAGATGTCTCTCATAGCACGTATCAGATGTTATTAATCGAAAGGTCATGTCTATTTCTTTAATATAAGCTCGTGTGTACTGGAGCAGCAATGTCCATGCCTTGTCCATGGCTTTCCAGAGTCACCACGGCAGCGCATGCAGTCAGTGCTTCTCAGCTGCTCAAGCAATGTTGACCGAATAAATGTGTGAGTAATTATATATGAAAGTCTCTGATAGATCAGATTCTCATTATGTGTTCTAATCACATCAAATTACTTCTTTAGATTTCACATCACGTGTTATTCAAATGAACCGACATTAAGGTCATAAAGAGAGGACAGTCAGCTGTTTTAGCTGGAGATGAGGTTTCTCTCCAAATCCACGATGGCGCAAGAGAGTCACCGATAAGAAGAGAAACCTCAGCTGGCTTAGTTGACTGGAAGTTAGTCAGAATGGATTTGCCTCTTGGGGAGTCAACAACAGCTACTGCATCTTGATATTAGTCACATGAGTGGCACCGTGATTATGGCTTCCAATAACTATTCCCTCTTCACGAACCGCCCCACTGACCCCTTTTCTGTTCATTTAACTTCCTTCCCAGAAAATGTGCTTCCGATATTTGGTGATAACGTAACTTTGGGCGTTTAGACTTAGATCTACATAGATTCATAATATTCTGCTCTGTAAAGTTTGTATTAGCATTTGTGTAATTAGTGGGCATTATGTCATTCCCAGCACCACTATCGTTAATGGTTTAAATACATTTAATTTTTTATGTTTATCTTAAACATGTGTGTAGCTTTTTTTTTTTTTTGGTCTGAAGTTGTAATTGTAGAAACAGTGATGATAATCGCACGCACGTGTAGAAGATCCTATATTTATACAGAGAACTATCACATATACTAGCTCCTGGGGGTAGAGACAGTTGTAGTACAAATCCATGTGCATTAAGAGATTTGAACAAGTTCATTAGCAAGGTCCCTTGATCTGTTTAAGGATGGATACTTACAATATACCTTGATGATAGTGATTATAAGGCCTTTAGGAAGATTCTTAGTACACTGAGGGATGTAAAGAATGTGTCCCTGATGAAATCCATTGCTGAAAATAACTTTTCCTATCGTACTGTATAGTAGTGTAGACCGCATGGCCAATCATCCCTGGAAGGCAGAGGCTGCGGGGCACTCACTGTTGGCACTGTCGGCCTGGGCTGCGGACTGGGAGTTCTGGGCAGGTGTCGTGGCACCATGCTTCTTATCCCTGGAAAGGAAGACCGAAACCAAGGGGCCACTATCGAGTACGTTCAAGGGAAATGCCAGACTAGTTATAAGACAAATCTTCACCTTTGGCGGCCAAGTCAGTTGGAGTTACTAGAAGAATGATTGCTGATTCAGAATCACACAACGCAGAGGCCAGCGTGAGAGGAGTTTAGAGGTAGCAGAGTGGGGGGGGCGATTTCAGTGTGGGAACGAAATGCCCATGGCGGCGTCTTACCGGAGTGGGCAGCCCCCACTGTAGTCTCTCCGGGAGCATTAAAAGCCCTTGTCCTCAGCCTGACTCCACACTAGAAACGTGTAGGTTGCTTTTGCAAATATGCAGGTGCCTGGGCTTCATGTCCTGGGACCCCGACTCAGTTGGTTTACGGTTGGCCTAAGCGTGGGTGTTTTTGCATGTTCCTCAGGAGACTTTGTCAGCTGAGAACCACCGATCAAAAAGAAATGATGTTTAACATACAGCACTTCTCAACTCCGTTGCTTCATAAACACACAGATGTTCTCGATGGTTTCTTTAGGAAGATGGGCGATGCATAAAGACGCACTGTGAGGTAGGCGTGGTGGCGATGAAGAGCTCTTGCTGTGGTCCATTTAGCATGATTGACTTCTGGTGTGACGAGTTCTCGGGCTGTGAACCCCTTCGGGACAGGAGCTGTTTCAGGCAGGATCTGGGTAGGGAGCAGACCGTGCGCTCAAACTGAGTACTCGGAGGAGGTTTACATGCATATGTACGAACGTGTCAGTGGGTGTGCAGAAACTCCAGGGAGTCGTTACTGCCAGGGACCCTTTAACACCCCTGGGCCCAGTGGGGAGAGGGGAAGAGGGAAGGCACAGTTCCCGGGAACCAGTCTGGAGAGAGCTGTGACTCTTAGTTGAAGGAGGTACTTAGCCCTCATCCACCTCTAAGAGATGGAGCCAGGGAAATAAATTCCCCGACCACATCCCCCCTCTCCAGTCTCCTGCCAGTGCTCCCCATTGGTCAAACCCAACCAGAATCCAGAGGCAAGAAAACCTGTTGATCCAGTTCCTGTAGGTCTGCCTTATAGGGCATGGAGTAGGGAGCATGTGGGGAAGCAGGGAAAGGGGATCGGACGAGCACGTGGAGGGTGGCCACACAGGGACCAAGAGTTTGTCCATCTATGTGATCCCTTCCCTCCACACCTACAGTGTCCGGTGCATGTAATATTCTCAGCACAAACCGTGTGAGTTATTATAATCAGTGACAAGTGAGGACACGAGAGAGGAAGTAACATTGATTGGCTGCCTTCCCTGTGTCAGGTGTCCTGTTCGGTTTTATTGAATTTCATAAGAACTTCGTGAGGTGAGTTATTATTATCACTACTTTACAATGGGGGTCAGAGAAGCGGAGTAACGTAACACAAGGAAATATGCCCGTAAGCAGTGGGGCAAGAATTCCCACCCGGGGCTGGTCGGCTTTGGAACCAACCTCTTTCCCCAGACCTCCTACTCGAAACAGAAATACGGGTCATAATAGTGATCTCATATATATCGCAAGTGGCAAGGTCGCTGCGGAGGTGGCCCAAGATTTGAAATAAAAGCTATAATTCATCATTCATCCTTCAATTTATCTATTTATTCATCTGCTTTTTCTATTTATTCATTCAACAGTGTTTGGCATTGTTCTAAGCCTGCAAAATATAGCTGTAAATAATCTAAAGTCTCCGGTTACATAAAACTTACATTTTTATGGGAGCAAACGAAAAACTAAATAAGTGAGCTGAAATCTGCATGGCCTGAAGGAACTAGCTCTGAAAAATCAAGGGCTTAAAGATTTCCAACAGAGAAAACAGCTAGTGGGGAGTCTCTAAGACCAGAACTCTAGGAAACAAAAGAATACTATAGAAGTGGAGGCATAGTGAGCTAAGAGAATAGTCCTGAGATATGAAATTGGAAAAGTGTACAGGGACTAGATCATACAGGGTTTTGGGAGCCATCCGTGGATGATGGGATGCCAATGGAAGGCTGGGAGCAGGGAAGTAAGGTGATCCGATGCACAGTTTAAAAGCATTATTCTAGCAGCTGTCTAGATAGTAGATCATAGAAGGGAGCAGTGGGGTCAGAAACATCTTTTGAAGGACTATTATGGGGAGAATGGGGGAGATGCTGTAGGGTTGGACTAGGGCCATGGTAATGAGGGTAGAGCAAAGAGGCTAGACTCAGATTATGATTTAGAAGAAATCAGGTAAAGGGGACTGATTGATTTATAAGATGTGGGAGATACAGGAAACAGTAATTAAGGATAAAGTCATCGAAATGGGAAAGATTAGGGAAGGAGTAGATTGGTAGAAACAAATGATGATGGAAATCCAGAATTTTGCTGTAGCCATGTTAACAAAAATGCCTGTGAAAAGGCTAAGTGGAGGTTGACACATTTGTAGTTGGATGCAGATATCTGGAAGGTTGGCACTTATCGGTGTATAGACAAAAAGAAAGTCAGGACTGGATGAGATCACCGAGGAAGAGGGTACAAAGAGAGAAGAGGCAGAGCCTTGGCCGGAACCCTGAGGCATCCCAACATTTTGAAGTCAAGCAGAAAATGAGCCAACAGAGAATGACGAGGAGCCACTTTTATAGGATGTGTTAAGACTCTGACATTTCAGGACTGAGAGGATCTTATAAGTGTAAAGAAAATGAATCATTGAAATAAAATTCACAAATATGGAGACATCCTTCATTGCCTAGCAGGGCACCGTGAGCTCTAAGAGGGAATGTAACGCTTTTTTTTTTATTATTTTCATAACAGTAGCTTATGCTTGTAAGCACATGATGCTTTACAAGGCAGTTTAGAATATATCGGTTTCTTTTAACAGTTTCCAGTGTGGAGTTAGGTGCCATTATCCTTTATTTCACATTTTAAAGAGATTACATGACTCTCCGAACTTCTCACTAAAGATAGAAAGGGCTGCAGAAATTTGGATGAAGCGTCTGATGCATTCCCTCCCACCCCACTGTTCTTTCCACCAACGCAAATTCTTTGATTCGCTCTTTGAACTGGCCTCACAGATGGCATACAATGTGGATCAACTGCATTACAGAAGGCACTGCTTTCTAGCGATCTGTCCCAAAGAAAGTAGACATCTGGGACCTGCCTTTTTAAGGCTCAATTAGATATGCTGCTTCCCATACAGTCTTCCATTTTTCTATGTTCTAGAAGACGGTGGACATTAGCTTTGACTCACAGGAGTTTTGCGTCCAATTCTGGTCCTGCCGCTCATTAGATGTATGATATCACATAAGTCACTTAACGTCTCTGAGCCCGTTTCCTCCTTGGTAAAATAAAGATACTGCCGATCTGTAATCGATACTCGTTGATATCGCTGCTTTGCATCTATCTACTCTTTACCCCATTTTCACTTCGATGGCAACAATATCACAATTTCGTTTTGCTGATCCCACCCCAGCCCACCCTCAGTTCTTGTGCTTTGGATAAGTCGTCTCTGTCCTTTCCCTTCATCTTCTAGAAAACATCTCTTTCCTGAATGACCTAAGTTAAGGCTGAGCCAATCAGTACGAACCTTCAGCCTTCAGGCTCTGACAATTGCCTTGGGGCTGGTCACATGGTCTAAGTCAGGCCAATCAGAACCAAGAAAATTGAATGCTTTTCTGAGCTGACGGAAGAAATAGATTCTCTCCTCTGTTGGATCGCTTGCTGTATTTGTGAGTTTGAGTTAACGAGCATCGCCACAGGGACCCTGAGACGAGGGCCATCTGAAAGAAGCAGGTCGAGGAAAAGATTGTGGAGATGTCATTTGAGCCCTTGGTTGAGCCATGTCTGAGGCCCCTGGGTTCTATCCTGGACTTGCATTTGAGTTAATAAATATTCTTTCTTGTTAGAGCTAGTCTCAATTGGGTTTTCTGTCACTTGTAAGTATGAGGGTTTAAATTGATAAAATTATCTTAAAGAGCTATAGCGAGGATAAAATTAATAATTATGAAAAGCACTAATCCGAAGGAGACTCTCAATAAATAGAAGCAATTATAGCGATTTCATCTCCAGTTTCCTTTAAATGCTGCACTCCTTGATAACGCTTGGAGTGGTCTCAAAAATTGAAAGCTATAAATGGTTTTAAGTAGAACCAGGTGCTATACAGGTTTGTGTGTATTTTCAAAAGTTCAAAGCCTCAAGCCAAAATGAAAGTTACTCTGACGCAGACTGAATATTCATTATCAGAAGTACATAGGCAGAACACACACACACACACACACACTCACACTCACTTAGAAGACTATAAACATTCACCCTCACATCCAATGAAGATGTAAGTCTTCTTAGAGCGAAAAAGAAAGGAACAAAACTTGGCACATTTTATCAGATCAATTCAGTGGAGTGTCCAGTGTAGATTATGTTAATTCCAAGAGTAATTTTTAATATTCATAATGTAATATATTCCTTGATAAGACTGTGAAACCTTTTCACAGCTTATTAACTGGTGCCATTAAAACCAAATGTCAACTTTATCAACTGCTGTCAGTGAAATTAGCAATGAAACAGTATGAAACAGTCTCCAAGGGACGGAGGTTCAATGTGTGTCGGATAATGGTATGGATAATCACTTGGATTTATATAGCACCTTTTCTCCGAAGGGCTTAAAGAGTTTACATGCATCTATTCTCACAACGCCCCTGAGTAGAAAGAAGGGACCGAGTTTATTGCTCCTGCAGGATTTGTGGTCACTTTACAGCTCTGAGCCGGTGAAGTCAGTGTTCACAATAAGGTTGCTATCTCTTTAGGCGCTTTGCTTGCAGTGAGGATATAATACCATTAGGTGTGGAGAGAGGCCCATATAGAAGAACATAACAGTAGGAAAAAGAGAGGGAAGTGCGTTTCCGCTTTATTATCCCTAAAAATTAAACTGTATCTACTATGAAGAACGGTTAACTGCAAAGAGCAACTGGTTACCATGTTTGTGAAATAAGTGCACAGTTAGGACACATTTTGAAGAAATGGAAAGCAGAGACATAGGCTATAAAAGTTGGAAGAGACCTGAGAGAAAATCAAACTCAGTGCCCTTACTTAAGCAGTATGTATTTCGGTGACCTTGTTTGCATTTTCTCCCAAGCATCCATTCGTTCTCCTGGTTATCACATTTTAGTTACCCTTGGGAGTCATGTTTTCCCACACTCTGTCCATGCAGTTTGGGTGGAATGAAGCTAATCTTGATTCTTGGAGTGAGGACATGACCCAGACTTGGCTAGTGAGAGAATTGTATCCCGCTGGCTATTTCTGCTTTAGAAATAAACACGTGATCCCAACAGGGCAGTGAGAGGAATACCTACAACGTTTCCTAAAACTATCAGGAAAGAGGTTTTCTCTTTTCATTAAAGTTGTTAATCTAGAAAAATATAAGCCCGAAGCCATCTTGCCACCACATAGAAGAGCCTGTCTGAAAATGAAGTCACTGTAGGGGAAAGAGAGGAAAAAAAGAAAGAAAATCACTCTTTCTGACCCCATTTTTACGCCGGAGTCCAGATGTATGCGTACCCTACTCCTTTTATATGAGCCAAATTGAAGGGTCTTTGAACGTTGGCAAATCAAAGAGATCTTATGTATGTGGTACTCACTAAAGCTTAAGTGGCATTGATGACTGCTTAACATCAACTTGCCATTCTCCAGGGCAGATATGTAGTCAGGATGTCTAGGGTTTGCTGCGGTAATAAATGACCTCAAAATCCAAACTACAAGTTGTGTTGTTTTTCAAGCTCTTATACAGATGTATAGTGGGTGGGTTACGGGCTTTGCTCTGTGCGTTCTCACTAAGGGTCCTGGGCATTCTGTCCCCTCTCCTGTGCTGATGGTGGAAGTCACATGTTGAAAATGATGGTGTCCCAAGATGCAGGAGCTGGGATCACAGACTATTGTTCAGAAGAAAGCTACCCAGGTGAGCCACAGATCTCTGTAGGCCCATGCAATGAGTAAGAAACATGCCTATATGCTAACCCACTGAGTTTTTATTTTATTTTTTTATAGCCAGTTTGGCTTTTTCCTCTAAGACATCAGAACACATAGAAACAATCTCAACCGTCTCATAGCAATTGCTTCCTTGGATTCCAGTGAGCATAGGATTACCAAAACACGCATTTAAATCTGACTTAGTAGCCAGAATAGCCTTCCTAGATAAGGTGACGGTTGAGCATTGTAAAAACAGACGGCAAACAGAAAGGGCAGTCTGTGAAAAAGAGACAACATGGAATGAGACACACAGCCATGAGCCAGCACAAGGGGACTTGGGGAAATTCTCTCCGACCCATGTGAAGAGAGTATCTTTTCCTACATAGCAGTATAATGTTTCTGGTTAAGAAATGATTATCATTCCCTTTTCGAAGCTATTCTACTCATCTTCCAGAAAACATTCTTTCCTGAGTGCCCAAATGCTTTGTCTGACAGTCCCAAGGACTAACTCAGGGACGAGTCTCGTTAACTGCACCCTTGATCCAAATCAGTTCACCTATAGTTTATCCCATTTTCTAAAAACAAATCCTCTACATGCCTTCGTTCCCATCCTTGTGATTCATACTCAGTAAAAAAAAAAAAAAAAAAAAAAGTTCTTTTCTCATAAACACTACATATCAGAAGACTAATTCACAAGAAGGAGCTGAGATGGCCGCAAGAGCTTTTTAATTTATGTTAGGTGCGATTTTTGGAGGTGTCCGTGTGAATGTGCCGCAGTTTCATGACCTGGTAACCACGTAGCTATAAGCGCAGGACTCTGGGCGATCTGGAGAAGAAGAGTGGGGTTTGCAAGGGCCTTGTGCACAGCACAGATGGAAAATGTGCCGATGGGCATAGGACAGGCTTAAATTTGTGGCTCTTTAATTCATCTTAATCTTGTTCAATGGTAGTGTTTGAGTATAGGACTCTTTTGAGCTGGAAACTTTAGTCCAAGAAAATTCACATATTCACATAACCATAACATTGCCTGTGATTTTTGAAGTTCATGCGTGGATTCTTATGAATTAAGAACTTTTGATCTAGTCTATCTTAACACCTGAGCTGGCATTTACTTGAGAACTCTATGTTGCAATCTATAAAAATACGTTCCCAAGACTTTAAGGTTTGTGAATATTGAATTCTGAGTATGTAGGATAATACAACCTGAGTTACATGAAAATACAACCAAAAATACAATCCACATATCTTTTCATTTGAATAATGCTTCGGAAAAAAATTCTGGCGAAGCCTCTTTTGATATCCCCATGGATGAAATTTTGACAAGTGCTGCCCGGAATGACATTATTGGCAGGTGAATTGTGGAATGAATTGAGGAATATTAATAATGGCTCTATGTCACGGAGGAGAAGTGTCTGGAGTGGAGACTAATAGTTTTGTCTGTCACTAGAAGATGCCATAGAAGGGATGCGTATTGAATTCAAAATAACTTTAATGAATTAAAATGCTGGAAGAAGCCAATGAAGTGAAATATAAAATTGAAGTCCAACATTGAAGATGCTGACATAAATTAAATTCGTGGAAATACATTGACTACATCACCATCTTCCACATTGTCTAGACCACTTCAGAGGATACCGTTTGCAATTCTGCCTAAAACACATCAGTAAATTGAAGCAAATGTAAGTGTGAGCATCCAGTACGGAGGGTGGTGAGGGATTAGGATGGAGTTGGTCTGGAAATCACGAAGACTGGCTCTCAGAGATGATGGACCATTTTCGAGAGTAAAGGAGACCGAAGAGAGATGCAAATCCACCCTCAAATGCTTGCATAGACTCTGTGTTCTGCCTGGCTCCTGAAGGTGAGCCTCCAGCTGGTGTTTGGAAACAATGAGGAGATGCTTTTCATTTATTCTCAGGGACTAGAAGTCTACACCAGGTTCCTCAGTGTGTAATGACTTGTCTGGGTGTCTGGTGGGCTCTTGTCATGGTTTTCATGTCATTACAGAATAACTACCAGCCAGTTTGGGGTGTAGATTGGGGATCTAAAAGGGCTTTAGGTCCTTACATATCTAATACTTTGTATCTGTGGTTTATTGTAACTCTTAAAACCTCAGTCAAGTAAAAGGACTTGGATTTCATGGTTAGCCTTGACAATAAAACAGGTAAATAATGATTCATACATTTTAGAAATTATTGTCTTATGGTCTTGGTATAGAACATATTAGCTTTATTTAGGACAAGATGTTTCATAAATATTTCTAATAAAATAACTAGTATTTGTTGGGTTCCTGTATATGCCAGATGTTTACACAATACTTATGAGTTGGATATGACATTATTTCCAATTTGTAGAATTTAAAGAGTTAATGAAGTATAAGTACATGGCATGGCTAAGGTTCCAAACCCAGGTGCTCATCCAGTCTAGTGTGTTAATGCCTCTTAATTTTTCTGGGACTCATATTTTCTGGGGCTGTAACAAATTGGGCTTGGGAATCATAGTCTTTAAGGGTCTCTATTTTTGTGTGTGTGTTTATTGTGGGTCATTTTCACTATCCAAATTCTTTTAACTTTAATAGGACCAATACAAATGCCTGAACTTGACAAACATTTGAAAAGCAAATATCAATGAGAAACACATAAAAACCTTTAGCGAGTTCTCAGGAGTTTTCCTAAGTGCATCAGAGGAAGCTGAGAGAGGAATGTCTAGCTGACCATTAGCACATACTTTGTAAAGAGTCACAGAGGCGATGTTCTATAAAGTAGATTTGCATTTGTTAAAGGTCACTCTCCACTGAGTATTTGCACTTATATCTAAGACACAAGAAGGCCACTCTACCTCATTCTTCCAATTTGTCCGTTACGTGATCAATATCAGAGTCTAGACTAGGACGACTGTAGAATCTTGCTGCTGCTTAATTTCCCATAAGAGTAACTGGACTTCCTGAAACATCTGGGGTGGGCATCAGAAGGAAATGCATTGGAGTGACAAATGTCCTGATGCCACATTAAGATGCACAATTAGCAGAGCCGAGTGCTTCCTGTAATTTGGACTATTTTACTGGGATCTCCCAGCAAAATGTTTATATCTTCTTCACCAAATAAAGAAAATGCTACAAGAGTGAGTCACGGAGCCCTGCATTTGAAGAAAAGTCAGAGATGGATTTGGCATTTCACACTCTATCTAGCAACGGTCTGAAAGTGTCCCAAGCCTGCCAGCCTTCTTAGCTCTAACGGAGCCTCTTTGAAGGCTCTGCTCGGTCTCAGCCTTGAACACCAAAGTTATCTTTATTCAAGGGACTTAAAAGTGCTCCAGGTAAGTCCCTCTAGGGATGCAGCAGAGTTCTTGCTACTTGTCCTACCCTACTTGATGTCTTCAGGCCCAGTGTCTGGCCTCTGCCTTGCTGCGATTGTGCTCTAACTTATAGCTAGGTTTTTAGGTACTCAGCTCTCGTCTCTTCCCAGTGTTTGAATCCCTGCGTCTTTGAAGACTAGGCCCTTGAGGCCCCAGATCTAACTACACGTGAATATTTCTTCCAGTTAACAACAGCATATTGAATGCTTGCTATGTGCTAAGGTGCTGAAGACACAGCGATGAACAACATAGGGACGTTTTCTGTTCTCATGGAGCTTAGAGTCTAGTGGAAAGAGACTGAAATAAACATATAAATTATATAAACAAGACAGGCAAGATGGCTAAGAGAGACCCCTTCGAGGAGGTGGCAGATGACCAGACACTCAATGAGCAAAGGGAAGCACGTGTGCAAACAAGTGGGAGACAGTACTCAAGGCGAAGGGCATCGAAAACAAAATGAATGCGGAAGGCGCTGCTTGGTGTGCTTGAAGAAACCTGGAAGGCAGAGTGGGAGTGCATGAGGCTGTGGGCAAAGCCCAAGGTTCTGACCCGATTCAGTAACCCTGTCTCGAGTAGATCCCAGGTACTGTTTTTGTTAAAAGCTCCCAGTTACATTTGAGGACAACTGGTATAGCACCTTGGAGGCTGCAGTACAGATGTTTCATTAACCCCATCAGTGACAGAAGCGACTGGGGGGTTCTGAGCAGAAAGAGAATGTCCCGATTTGAACCGCATGTTAAATGGATCACTCTGCCGTGGGAGGAATGGAGTGTGGAGAGGCGAAAGCGGAAGCAGAAAAACGAGCTGGGAAGTGAATGCCGCAGTCCAGGAAATGGATGACCGTCCTTTGACTAGGTTCCCAGAAGTGAAACTGGTGAGCAATGGTTAGATAAAGGATATATATATTAATTATATATCATATATCATATATCATATATCATATATCATATATTATATATTCTTTTAGCAAAATAAATAGGCTTCCCCGATGGAATTGATGTGGAGTGTGAGAGAAATCACCGAGGATGATTCCAGGGGTTTGGGCCTGAATAATGGATAGATGGTGGGCTTTTACTGAGATGGAGGACATCAAGAGAGAAGTGTCACCTCCTCACATCTGGTCTCCAGCCAGCTCCTGTCCAGGTAAAGTCCAGGGAGAGAGCTGGAGTCAAGCACTGAATGACTGGTCTGTCTGTCTTTCAACCTTTTGCTTGACCTTCATTACCTTTAGAATGAATAATTTTTTAACGTGGTTTATAAAGCCCGCTACAATTCGTGTCTTCAGCCTTATTTCTCTCCACCCAACCTCTTGGGCGTCTGCCTCGGTCTTCTGGAAACTCTGTAAAAATCTCAGATATACCTTTGTATGTGTAATTCTCTTTACCTAGATTTTTTTTCCCTCTGATTTCACCTGGCAACTCCTACTCATGCTGTAGGTCTTGGATTCAATATCATTTTCTTCCATAAGCCTTCCTTGACTTTGCTCAGACCATTAGCTCTCCCATTTTTCCTTCCCCATCACCTCACGCATCACTCATTTCTATTTAATTGTCATGTTTGTTATTTTATATAATTCTGTATTTTCCCCTGCATTGTGATTTCCATAAGTGTTCACCCTTGTGCTTAGCACCTGGTCTTAGGTACCTAATAAGAGCTGACAGTTTCTGAGCTCTTACCAGGAACCCCGGGACCATGCTGTAAGGGTCAACTGTCTGTTCCCAGGTCGATCCCTCACCCGGATACATCCTTCTGTGTGTTATAGAGAAGTGGGTGGAGCCAACGGAAGCCCTAGTGGGAAGTGTCAATGTCCTTGCCCACCCTTTGGTGACTCTGGCTACAGCCGATTCTCCTCTAAAACTCGACCTTTTACCTGACAGCCCCTTCCCATTTGTTATCGTGCAGTCTCCATCATTCTGGATCCTTGCAACCCTTTGGTGACTCTGGCTACAGCTGATTCTCCTTTAAAACTCTACCTCTTACCTGACAGCCCCTTCCTTTAAGTTCCCATTTGTTATCGTGCAGTCTCCATCATTCTGGCTGTCATTCACAGCCTTAGTTTCTGTGCTCTGCTAAGCTTTCCAGTCTCCCTTCTCTCTTAGCAGTGGGGCTGACTTCCTTGTGCTGTGCAACTCTGAGTTGCTTCACTGTCCCATATTTCACTTCTCAGATTATTCATCACCTGAGTAGCTAATTCCAAGTGTTAAATTCTCTTTATTGAAAGATCTAAAGTGGTTCCTGTTACTTGGCTAGACACAGCTAGATACATATGTAAAGTATTTTATGTAAAGTTTAATCCTGGAACTGATCAGTGGGTGTGTTGGGTGCGTAGGGACTATCATAATTATTACCATCGTTCAGTTGAGAAAATTCCATTAAGAGAATGTAAGTGACTCATTCGACATTAAATAGCTAGTAAGTGGCGGAGTTTAGTTTTGAATCTCAGCAGTTTGACTCCAGAAACCACACCACCAGACTCTCATGTCATATTGTCTTATTGGATTAAGTGGCTCGACTCTGATTCCTCCTGTCATTGACCTATAGTGTGCCTTTCTGAAGTTCGCACCCTTACTCTTTTTCTAGCTTCTAAAAATAACCTCGATTATAAGATTAGCCTCTTCTGGGTCTGACATCTAATGGAATTTTTCCTTCCTCCCACCCCTGACAGTCTGCTCTCAGCATGGCATCCATTTTTTAAGGCTGAGTTGATCAAACTCCCCGGGTCTTGTCCAAGGTCGAAAAGTAGGAAACAGGAAAGGCCACTTTCAAGTCCAGGTTAATTTGAGTTTCAGTTCCAGCTCCATCATTTTCAAACAGAAATGCCTAGAATAACTTCTTTGCCTTCATTAGTATGAGATGGAGGCACATCACTGGCTGCTGAGAAGAGAGAGTTAATATATGCTAACCGTAACAGTTCCTTGCACATAGATGGTACCTTACCGTTAGCTGTAATTAGTGACAATATATTAGATTTACCTATTTGTTCAACTGCTTATTTGACATCTTCACTTGGTCACATATTGTAAACTCAATATTTTCTCTCTCGTCATATCTGTTCTTTATTCGGTGTCTTCTGTTTCAATAAATGGCACCCCCATACATTCAAATATGTAGAGTGACTCAGTCCTCTTCCTAAATTTCCACACCTGTCAGTCATGAAGCTCATCTGTATCTATATAGGGTATCCAGTTCATCTTGGTTTGCTTAGAGCTGTCTCACTCTTAACACGGAAAGTTCCCTGTTCTGGGAAAATAGGGAACGTTCATCATTCTAGGTTTATCTCTTAAATATTTCTAGATAATTTTACTCATCCCCATTCCTACTCTGATCTGCCATTTTGCTGTCCCCTGGGCTGCCACAGTGGCTTGCCAACTGGTCCAAGCTTCTATTTTTAGCCTCTTTATTTTATGATCTACTATATTCAGATTACTCCTTTAAAAGACAAAAATCTGACTTTAGTCACTTTTCTTAAAATACTTTAATGGTTTCCCATTTCCCTTGCGATAAAACCCCAGATCTTTAACTGGTCTATATTTCTCTGTATGATTTGTCTCTTTTCTTTCTTTCAAAACTCATACCTCATAACCCTCCTGCCTTTATATCTTCACCCTACTTACTATACTCCAGAAACCGTGGATGTTACTTAGTAAAATTGTTGACAGGGCTGGCACTTATGGCTTGGCGGTCACGTATTACTCACCTCCAGGAGTTCCCCTGCATCTCGTAGTCATGGTTGAGCTATATGGTTTTTTTTAAGTACTTCGAGGAAGGCGTCCTGTACCTGTAAGGATAGGCTACGTTAAGTCCTAGTAACAAACAATTCCTAAATTTCAGTGGCTTAACCAAAAGTCTGTTTCCTGCTCTCATGTAACGTACTGTAGGGCCAGGGCGATGCTCTTCCGTTCTTTGCAATCTCAGGATGCTTTCATTTTTGCCGTTGCCATTTTAGTACAAGGCTGCCTCTACAATTGCTGAGTCATAGGAAGAACATGCTGAAGAATCTTGCATTAAAGTTTAATTAGGGTGATCTGGAAGGGACACGTGGCGCTTGTCTCCAGAGTCGTCATTGACAAGAGTAGTCACATGGCCCCACCCAACCAGAC
>NW_006442104.1:1035894-1037491 GCF_000325575.1 Pteropus alecto
ACAGCAAGAGGGGGGGAGTGGGTATGAGTCAGCATTAAATATCTCTAACATTAGGGCTTTAACCTTATCATGTACAGAATTTGCCCTTTGGCCTTAGTGGGATAGATCCTGAACACTTAAGCCATTGCTTTGTCTACATGATAATATTCTTGGGGTTGGGGAAGATGTGTGATACGTTGAACATAGAATGGGCATGTGAGAATACGGTTTTCTAGGCAAATGGCTACCCGGGGGTGGGGGTGGGGGGGACACCAAAGTCGGAGGAAGCCCTAAAGGGAGTTTATAACATATCAGCAGACGATGGCTAGCAATAGGGTATTTTGTAGGAGGCTGGTCTAGGGTTTGTGCATATAAAGTTAAGGTGTGGTATATTTGGTCAAAAGATCTTTCAACTTGATATCATTTAAACTGGGATGAAATGTTCAACTCCACTGGCTGACTGTGGGGTCTCAGTTGCTTAATACTACTGAGCCTGTTTCTACACCTGTGAAAAAAAAAGGGGTTATACCTGCCCCATGTTCTTTTATAGGCTTGTTTGTAGAATCACATGAGATGAAGTATTTTTTGTGAAAAGTGGACTCTCTGCAATTTTAAGTTGAATAGATGTGGACGTACTATGTAAACTCGAGAGCGCTATATAAAACATAATGTTTGGGGGTGTTATTATTACAATGATTATCAGGAGAAATGAAAATAGTATCAGAGTAGAAGGGAGGACCACAGTGATTCCCTTCCGAGTAGTCACCTGAGTTCATCTCCCTTGATTTGTATTCTTAGAAGAACGTGAAGACATATTGACTCCATTCTACATTTGCATATTATGGATTGCCACTAGCATGCCTTGAGTGAAAATCTTTATGGGGAAAAAAAGGGTGCTATTGCATCAGGCTGTACTATAGCGGCCTTTATTCACCCTCTCCTGAGTATTTCTGCCTTTTTGCCTCGAGACGAGAAAAAAGTAAATATTTCAAGTGAACAGCCTAAAACTGCCATGTTAAAACAAACAAACAAAAAATACAATGTGTGTCTCTTGTTTAGTCCTGATACACGGAAACCAACTATAAAAAGACATCTTCTAGGTAATTACAGAAATTTGAATGTGGATTCGGTGTAAGATGAAGCAACTGCTGTTCGTTTTACTAGGTGCCTTGCTGTCACGGTGTTCGGGAAACCATACAAACAAAACGTGACCTTATCATTCAGAAATTCATACTGAAGCATTTACACATGAAATGACATGGCATCCGGGATTAAACCAATCCAGCAGGCCAAGAAATAAACAAACACAATTAGGGAGGGCACTCGTAGGTGAGAGGTGATATTGGCAAAATTATGATTGCTGTCGGAGCTGATGCTACAAGGGAGCACATTTGAGTATTCTCTTTTTATGCTGGAAGATTTCTATAATTAAAAAAACTTCAACAAATTTTATGTAAGAGGATGAAGTCATCCTCGGGAGTGTGGAGAAGCTGCTAGAAAGCCTTTGTGAACAATGAGTACTTCCGGAAACATCATAAGCAGCTCAGGCCAAGCGGGGAATTGTGTTCCGCTCTGGAGCCCATTTCATCTGTGAGTGTGGCTGAGAGATGGGTTCAAA
>NW_006442104.1:1037515-1041649 GCF_000325575.1 Pteropus alecto
TTAGAGATACGGTCGGTTATAATTCATGGAAGGGGAAGTAGGAAGAAGTAATGAGAAACAGACAGCTGGCCCTTGATCGCTAAAAATAATGTGATAGTCAAGTGCTTCTCTGATCGGTCCTCTCTCTCTTATGCTAGCCCCCACCCATGACTCTTGAATGCTCTGACATCCTGTGGCCTATTTTTAAAATATGTGTAAGTATATTCATATGTACGCTCGACCCACAATATCCCTTTGTCAGGGACATGCAGACAAATGGTTCATCCAAAGCTGTGGGAAAATCTAAAGATTCTAGAAGTGGCAAACAACTGAAAAGGATGTTAGTGGTAATTGACTCATTTATTTATTAGTTCATTCGTTCAACCAAGTTCGAGTGCCTGTAAGTACTAGGCACTGTGCTAGGCACTGGGACTCAGATGGTGAATCCGTGACGGGATTTGCAGTTTAATGACCCTGAGATGCCACATCGTGTTATAAATGAAGGAATGAAGAATGAAGGACCAAAGAAAGAAAATGATGACTTTGTGTGTGTGTGTGTGTGTGTGTAATCACACACTGGGAAAAAATGGATATTCACACTACAACCACAGACCAAACAAACAAAGCCCAATTGTGACCCACACACGCATACAATCTTACAACCAGATTAAGCTATTTTACGACTCCCTAAATATGTCACCCAGTTTGATGTCTCCACATCTGTTGTCCTGCCCGATGTGGCATCCCTCCTCCCTACTCAAGAAGGCCAACTCCTCTTTATCCTTCAAATCCTAGAGTACATGTCAGCACCTGTCAATCTTGTTGTGATGCGTGGAGGAATTCTACACTCCCTCATCTGCATCCTCACAGCACTGTTCACACGTGCGCTGTCGCACTTAAGAACCGTGTTGTCATTTTGTTGTTTCTATGTCTGTCTTTCTTGCTGAACTCTGAAACCCTCAGAGGCAGAGTCTGTATCTCATGCACCCCTGTAGCATCTATGCCTAAGACAGTGCCTGACTCAGAGTAGGTGATCAATAAGTCTATATCGAATAAATGAATGGATGAATTAATGAATCATATCAAATGAGCCTTTTTGATAAGGTTAAGCCCTCTGAGAACAGTATACGACAGGTCTTTCGGCCAAAGTCATAGAGTTTCAAAGTTGGAAGAGATCTTACAGACCATCTATTCTGAACCTAGAGTTAAGCTTCAGAGTACGTACCGTGATGGACTGGGCTTTCCTGGTTGGCACAGAATGAATCGCCTTGTTATTTTTTGATCACTTTAAGATTCTGTGTTGATAGATTCAGAGAGAAAATAGCAGAGCCAGGGCATGCAAGAGGGAAGGGCAGGGAGAAGCCAGGCAAAGTTAAACATTTACCGAGCAGAGCGGCTTGTCTGCCCAGGGAAAACTGCTATCCTAACGACCTCCACCTCCGTTTATGTACCATAGGCCCCTCCTCCAACTCCGGATTCCTTACCCACTCTCTGTTTCTCCAGGGCACTTATTAACTTTTAACATGCAATATCGCTTATTGCTCACGCCCGTTGTTTATTATCTCCTGGCTCTCGATGCGATATTCCTTCCTCTACACACATTTACGCCTCGCGGGTTCATTGCGTTCGTGACAAGCACTGAGATTTTGGAGGCCGTATAGCATGAAGCTTTAGAGCAGTGCTTATCAAACCGTGGCTGGTGAAGGGCTGGTGTTTCAACTTCCGGTCACTCACGGGCCTGTGTGTTGTCCCGCCGTGTGTAACCAGCATACACCCTGCACCGCATGTACAGTATTACGTGGGTCCTGCAGGGCCAGAACTGCGTAGACCCCGTTCACTGAGATGAGTCTGCGGATCACACTCCGGGATGCCAGGCGAACGGCGAGTTGCTGTCAACTTTCCTAGCGCTTTACTCTCACTCAGCGTCTATGCTTATTTCATCACGTCCCGGAAACAGGTCATGGACTGGGTTCGAGTTCTAGCTCTGAGGTTTCTGGGTCTCAGTTTCCTTCTCTGTAAAATGATGATATGTATAGTGACCCCCCCCCCCACAAAAAGGGTTGTTTTTAAAATGACACGAGTTTATGCCTGTGAATGGCTGAGAACAGTGCCTGGCATTGTCCCCATTCACTAAATGTCAGCTCTTATTGTCACTACTTGACCTTTTCTCAACCAGGAACACTCCCTTCGCCTTGTGGTGACTGAGTTTCACAGCCAATGGTCAGACTGGGAGAACAGGAGAAAGAGACAGCCTGGGGGAGGGGAAGAGACAGCCTGGGGGAGGGGAAGAGACAGCCTGGGGGAGGGGAAGAGACAGCCTGGGGGAGGGGAGCCGTGTGTGTGTCTAAGGACCAAGATGGCCCCTCTCTTTCCTTCCTCCTTCCCTCTAATCAGCAGTCGGGGTCACTTTGTGCCTCCAGCAGTTAGGACCCATGGTCCTAGGTTTGAAAGGCCGAAGGTGGAAAGAGATATTTATTCTCGGCCTAGAGATTCCTGGTGATTCTCTCCATTTTGCAATGATGTTTTCACTTCCGGGTGAAACTCAGCTTATCCCAGAAGAGGTGAGGGAACGCAAGTGACGCGAGTGCTCGTGTCATTTTCTGGGGAGTTCGGAACCCCCGCTTTCGTCCTAACTTCGCGGGCATCGCCTGCGTCGCATAGGCTCCTCTTTTGCGAGACACTTATTTCAGTTGTGGGCAATGTCCTGACAGACAGTAATGCAAAAATGCCCCGTCCCGATGCACATCTATTTGTTGAGTGGATCTGTGTGTATAAGCCCAGCCCACTTCTTAAAGAACATTGAATAGACAGACCACTTCGACATATTGAACATTTAGAACACGCGAAAGAGAACAGTCAAGTAATAAATGAGGAGGAAATGCATTCTGTTTACTAAGCTGCTTCGGTTCCTTTGATATTTAAGGATGACTAGGCTAAAATTATACACACATACATATTCATATTATAAACTCTTGCAGAGCACATACTGTGTTCTAAGGTTCTTATGTGTTTTAACTACTTTAATCCCTTTAAAAGCCACAGATAAGTACCAAGGTTATCTCTGTTTAGAGATAAAGAAACTGAGATACAAATAGGCTAAGTGATTTCCTCAAGGTCACACAGGTAGTTGGTAGCAGAGCTGGGATTCGAACCCAGATGGTCTGACACTAACCACCTCGTTCTTCAGCGCCATGCCTCACAGGATGGTTAGAGGTCCATTGAAGGCAAAACATATCAAAAAACAGTATAACCATTTAACTGCCAGGTCAAAAGAGGTTGGACATTTGGTACACGTGATATGTGGCGCTGGGTGAGTTACTTCTTGTCTCTGAATCGTCCGCCTTGTAAATAGGGTGATTTGAGAAGATGATTTTGGGAGTGCTCTTTTAGTCCCCGCACACTAGGCTTTTCAGCCCCTGATCACTGCCGCGATTCCTCCTCCATCTCCTTTTCCTAGCGCTTCTCAGCTTTCAGGCTGCACCACGTGCCGCCCTACTTCCGCCGCGATGGGCCGTTTCTGCAGAAAGAACAGTAAAATCACCAGGCACAATCCTGGGAGAGATCAGCAAGTATAAGGATTCACACATGGGACGAAATTAAGTGCCATCTGTATCTTTATTACACCAACCCTCTGGCTCTCGGAAGGACGCTTTCCTCTTCTCCATGCAGAGAATGATGGAGCGATGACAGAGATATCCTCCCCAAACTGAGACTGTGTTTGCTTGATTCACTGATATATCCCCAAAGCTCCAGGCTCAGTATAGACCTGCCGCATCCTAAACACTCAATAAATGTTTGCAGTATGAAGAAGGCCACCAGCCTCTACTCTTTTCCTATGCATAATCCCACCTTTACAATTACTGCCAATGTCTGTATAGCTATGTAGAGTTTCAAAGCCCCTTCATATAAATTAACTCATATATTTGCAATTATCTCACTTCATTCTTGTTTGGCTCTAGTGCACCAACATGCACTCTGCTTACTTCCTATTTTTTAAGAGGGTTTCCCTCTGCAAGCATGAAAACCTCTTCTCCCCACCCTTCCCCATCCTTCTTCCTGAAGTAGGTCAGGGATTCAATTCGAGAAACTTCTCTCTAAGAGCCTAGTGGGTAGTAGACATTCTACCTAAACACGAAAATGCAAAGGGTACCAACG
>NW_006442104.1:1041663-1051058 GCF_000325575.1 Pteropus alecto
AGCACGTGGTCAGCACAGCACTCAAAGCCTTTGCAGAAACGGACGTGACTCACAGGGGCATTGACCACGCAGCTGCGTGGAACTCTCGAGAGGGGCTGTCTTGGTATTAATGGTGGGGAAGAGGGAACTCTGGATACTTCCTATGGCATAAATCGGAAATAAACAGTTTGGTTCATTCAGGAAACTATTAGTCGTGTCCTTCTTTCCACCAACAGGGGAGATGGTGGATGCCAGACAAGAGTACAGAGTTCTTTCTGGCTATTTTATGTAATGAGTCAGGAGGACTCAGTAAGGGCCTTGCCTTAGAGTGAGTTGTTGGCCTTTCGGTATTTGCAGCTCTGGTTTATTAGAAATATGAGTTAAATAATCTCTAATAATTGTAAACTCTGCCCGCCCCCCCCTTAAGCTAGAGGCTTTGGTAGGCAGCTGTAGGCCTAATTCCATCTGTGCCTCCTTGGAAAATGGGGAGTGGACGTGGTGGTATTTTGGGGCAGCATCAAGTCAGATAGGCACTTATTCATGCCGAATTAGGGCCCTGAAAAGATGGACGGTTAGGATGGGGATGATTTTTTTCAAGAATCATCCCAGTTCTCCATGGCTTAATCAAGGTGACAAGGATACGTCTTTATTTCTCCACATGAATTGTTCTGCCATAATGGACATTCAATTACTCAGATGTGGGTAGCTTTGAGTCCAGTTTTGCAGGGATATTCCCTTTGTGAGGGTGGGTCAAGAAAAGAAGAATGCGTGTTCTCTGATGCCTGCTACGAGCCAGGGGCTGTGTGGGTGCAGGCTCGCTTAATGCTTAAAATTCCTTCGTAAATGATGAACCGGATGTTCAAAGTGATGGTGTAACTGACTCCAGCATCCAGCAGCTAGGATGATGTGATGGAGTCAGCATTTGAACCCTAAGGCAATAGGCAGTTTTATCATACCACACTATACCTCAATACCTCCGTGTGATCAAGCTTGTATCTCTCCTTATCTTGTAAAAATACTCAGCTAAATAAAGACGTTGAACACCTCGGGAGAGTGGGGGTCGAAAGAAGGAAAGCAGAATGCTTTTGCCCTCCCACCCAGTAAAGCACCGGCCTCGGAACCGAGTTGCAGTCTGTCTTCTTAGCTCCTAACCCTGGGAAATACGCACCGCTGACCCAGGCCTTGCTGAGCCTCCCCGCTCTCCGTCCGTCCTTGGGCCAACTCTTTCTCGTGTCCTTCGGTGACTCCTGCAGACCTTTGTCTCTCTCCAAGCACCTTGTCGATCTCTTCTCAGCAGATCACCTTCCCCCTGAGACCGTGAGCAATGAAAACTCACAGTGCTCTTCCACGAAGAGCTAAATAGCTATCTTCATCCACTTCCGTTCTCGATTCCTTTTCTCCAGGCTCAGAATGGGAGGTTCTCCTCTTAATGTTCAAAACGAATTCTTCCTTCCATGCCCTTGACCCTCCTCCTCCTCCTTGCAGCTCTGGGGTCCTGCTCTGTATATTACTCTCTTTCTTAAATTCTAACTTTTCCTTCCAGTTGCTCCCATCCCCTCAGCCTTTCGCCTTTTGCAGTGCTCACCCATCAGGGGAGCAGATGCTGTGAGGTCGGTAATCATGGGGAGGGGTGTGGTGGAAGGGGCGGACTGTCTCCAAGGGCGTCAACTGCTTCCTCCCCTCCATGACCAATGTAAAACTACTTTCCCCATAATTTTGCTAAGGATTGACCTTGACACTGCCTTTGTCTTAAATTACCCTCAAATTGAAGGGAGATAGCAAATCTCTAGGCACCGATTAAGAACCTTTTAAGGGGGCAAAGTTCAGAGGGAACAAAAGCGTTCTGCAAAAAACCGTAAACAGCAATAGTCCTTTCGGCCTTTTTAATTCAGGATTGCTAATCAGCTCCTTCTCCAAAGATGGAAGGGGTGATGTTTGTGCACATGCTAATCAAACTGTGCCAAAAGTTAGGCTCACAGGAGACTTATCCTCCTGCAAAGTAAATAGGGGCTGTTATTGGTTATCACCTCAACTACAAAGAGTTCTAAGCCGAGTGCTATTGATCCAAGTAAAAGAGATAAAACCTCAAGGACTTAGTGTACATGTTCTTTTGCTTGGGGCAACTTCCGTCTCTCCAATTTCACATTTCACAGCATCACCAAATGAACTATACATGGCCCACGTGAACACAGCTGCCACTGACATTGCCAGTTATAACAGCCTCTGAGAGGCCGAGGGTGAGAAGTAGGTTCAGTATTGGTAGAGAGGGAGCATGGGCTGTGGAGCCAGACAGGCCAATTTCTGCAGATGTCATTATAGTGTCATTGCCTCTTTTTCACTCTGGTGCCTGCCCACTGCCATGATCTTTCTTTGTACATTTTGAAGCCATTTTGTTAGGTGTGTACAAATTTAGGATTGTCATGTCTTCTCATTGAATTCTTTTATCATTATACAATCTCGTTATTTTTGTTTTAAATCTGTCCATCTGAGACTTCTTGCCTTAAAGTCATCTCTGTCTCTGCCTGAAACGAATACAGCCACATTGCCTTTCTTATGGCATAGCTTTTCTTATCTTTTTGCTTCCAAGGGTTAACTTCCTTTTAATTTGAAGTGTGTTTCAGAAACATATCATTGTATCTTTTCTTTGAAATCTAGGCTGGCAGTTTTGTCATTGAATGAGAATGAGTCAGCCATTTACATTTAATATGACCACTAATGAAGCGAGGTTTGCACTTATACCTTGATACTTGTTTTCTACCTTTCTTATCTCTTTGCCCTTGATCTCTCTTTTCCCACCTTCTCCTGGGTTAATCTCCTATTTTTTTTTAATGATTCCATTTTATCTCCACTGTCTTTTGGAGAGATTATCTCTATCCCTCGAAGTTTATCTCTTTTTTAGCCTCCTCCCCCACACAGCATCAACATGTAGCAAACTTCTTGAGAAAAAATCAGCTGGAAGCTTGCTGCAAGCTCATTTTTCTTCCGAGACTTTGTGTACCAAGACAACAGGACGCTTCGCTCTGCCTTCTTAGGCTGGTCCCAGCCTTTAAGTCTCCCCAGCACTCAGCTCAGGTTCCGAAGGCTCCACAGGGTACTAGTACATCCCGCCCATCCCTGCGGCTGTCCAACCTCCACTGTTTGTTCTTTCGGTTCATGGGAGATTATTGACCTAGGCGAAGCCCCATTTTTAGTCTGCATCCAGACTGACAGATGCCCTCTGGGAAGAAAACGATAGGCAATCTCAGCTCACCTAGGAAGGCCTCCTCTCTGCAATCGTGGCTCACTCAGTTCTCTTTGCTCCCCTAGCTCGCCCATGTACTTAAAGTTATAATTTTGGAGGGGGGTATAATTTATCATTTATATATTTTTTAGCCATTTTAGTAGGAACAATGGCCTATCTCCTTAGAAATGGAAGTCCATTGTTGTTGAAATTACACATCTGAGATGCAGGGGCACATATCAGGGGTTAAGCGGGCGGGGCTGGGGTTAGATTGTTGGTTTGAATTTTTATTCGGCCATACAGTCTTCCTTGGGGCCTGGGCAAGTGATTTATGCATTGGGCCTCTAGTTCTTCTCTTATGAAATGAGAGTAATGATGGAATTCATCTCACTGGGTCATCGTGAGAATCTGATAACATGATAAATGTCAACTATTTCACATGAAGTCTTTTACATAATAAATGTTGGAAATGTTGCCATTATTAGGTAGTATTGATTATGTTAGTTACGAGCCCAGAAATCACTGGTTTTGAATTAGACACCACTTAGGAACAGTGTGACTTTGAATGATTTATTTAATCTCTTTATGGCTCCATTGCCTCACTGCGAAACACTAGACTAGTAATAATATCTCGTAGGGGCTTAATTTCTAATTTTGTAGAGGCTCAGGTTTGAATCGTGGGAGTTGCAAGCTGAGAATATCAATGACTGAGATCACAACGGCTCCCAAATACTGGTCTGCAAAGCAGCCATTGTTCACGGGCAAAACCATTGCCATGGGCATGAAGCTGAGCGAAGGTCTCAGATAAATTTCCAGCTTAATTGGATGAATAGCATTTCGGCATTGTTCTCATTTTCATCACATAAAAATAAATTTCTAACAATTGTGTTCCACACTGAGTTGCATATTCTAATTCAGTTCTCTGCTGAACTAGAATAAGGTTGAATATAGATGTCCAATTTTCAAACAAGCATCAAAAAAATTACATACTCTTGAATACTATCGGCTATCGATGCGTATTGAGATTTTTCTATATTTGCATATATTTGTGTCAGCTTACCAACTGTACTTTAGGGAAGACTGTCTTTTATTCTGAGATTTTGTTCTTTGAAACTTGTTTGAATTAAAATGATTATTGCTCTATAAAATGACGCTAGATAGTAGTTATAAGTGTTTTATTTTAAATAATTTTATTTAGCCAAATAAAATCCTAAAAAACTTAACACAGTCTCTTACTTAAACAAAAAACAAACAAAAGTTTTTACTCATCTATAAATTCCGGAAGTTCAAGAACCATTCACTTGGGTATATCATAATTTAGACTCTTCCCAAGCTTTGTTTCCTTTCTTCCCAACTTTAGATATGTTGTAACACTTGCCAATTATCTGCGAGTCGTGAATTTCAATTTTTCATTTACACTTTTATGAAAAGTGTCCTTTAATTGTACTCTATCATGAAATATTTCACTACTTTTATGATTGCATTTGATGAAAGAAATTACACAAGAGTGGTATTCACAGTTTCAGGAATTCTCAAAAATTGTAGAAGTATTAAACTCGAGTACCAGTTATTCACTTTTGAACTTCTATATAAATCAGATATCACAGTGTTGAAATTTTACATCCTTTTGTTAGAGATGAGAGAAACTGAGGCACAGAGAGCTTGGATAGCTTGCTTGAAATCTCATGATTAATGTTGGAATATGAAAAAAACAAAACAAAACAAAACAAAAAAAACACCCAGTTCCATGCATTCCTAATGCTTTCCCGGCTAATATAGGGTCTCTTTTTCTGGTCGGAAGGCAAGGCGAATGGGAACGAAAGTCATAAATGTCCTCCCCTCCCTGGCCCATTTCTCTCCCACCCCAGCAGCTGTATCACAAAATTGCCCTGTGCCTTTTTGATTCCTGAATCCAAATCATGCCCCTGCTCCACCTCCTTGCCTGGAGGAGCCTGGCCACTCCTCGCCTCTCAGGAGGCCACCAATCAAAGGTCCGGATTCTAGCACCTCGTTCTTACCCGTGTTTCCAGGAGGTGCACAGAAGATATTTTGTCAGACTTACCCTGCACCTCAATGGCCTTCTATTTTTTTCTGTCATCAGCACAGACTGTTCATCTGGTCTGCGCATACTTTGTGGTTTTTCTCCTGTAGAACTTGGAGCCACGGTAATACAGTCAGTTTTCAAGGAAGCGGGGGATTGAATGTGACTCTTTCAATGAAGCTCAGAATCACAGCACTTACTTGTGTCTTGATGTTGACAGCTGCATTTTTCTGGAAGGACTTTCTGGCTTGTGTGTGTTTTATTTATGGAGGCCTCACACGATGACATAGTTCTGATCGTTGAAAGTCAACTACCACACACTCGGTCCTCGAAGGTCCCCTTCTCAGCACTGTATGAACTTAGAATTGTTGATTTTCAGACAGGAGGGTCGACATTTATTTGGTTCAATTCCTTGTCTTTGAGGCAGTAAGTTATTATTAACCCCGTTAGTTGATGAGCCAACTGACATGGACCAAGATAAAGTTTTCCCAAAAGATCCAAAAAAGCGATGGAAAAAAGGAAGCGAGGCTCCTTGTTTTTAAATATTTATAGCAATGAACCCTTTTCTCAAAGCAAATGTTATGTGGACATCCAGTTTTTAAACCCATTAAAGCAACTGGCATGCCATTATTTCAGAAGTTCTCATTTATTCCTGATAAAGGAAAAAATCCTGGGGCCGTTTTCACGGAATAAGTATATGGATTTGCAGAGCCGAGATGATAATTATTTCATGGTAGCATCAGCACTCCATTTACTTTTGGTTTTCGTTTCCCGTTTCGGTTTGCTGTGCCCCGTAAGCATCTACTCACATGAGAACATAGACGTAAAAGTTACAGGAAGGAAAGGATTTGTCTTGCAAACGTTATACGTTCTTTGCTTACGTTGACCGAGAAACTTCAAAGAGCATTGGGTCTCTTCTACTCCGAGGTGAATCACTAACAATGTCTAGCTACTGCTCATATGTCTTAGTGCAAATACAACAGTTAGAGGATTCAAATAAAAATAACGTAAAAATGCTAAAATGATAATGTGACGCTCTGGCGTTTTACTTAGTGCCTACGCTTGTTATTAGACCACCCACGGCACAGTGAGTGGAGGGCGTGCCCCGAGCACACAGAGCCCTGCCTGGCACGTGACGGAGTACCGTACACGTGTGCGCAGTTGTGCCATTTTAGGCAAGCAGGTGTGTACAGGCCCGAATTCTAAGAAGAAAGAATTCCAAGTAAAAAACTTTCTGCGTAATAACATAATTCCACAAAGGTTAGCCGTATGCATGAGACGGAGGGACAATCTTTATTCTCAGCTTTGCACAAAAGCTGGTTGACTTAGCCCAGGATAACGCCGTAGAGGGTCTCCGAGATTTTAACGTTGAAGCACCATGCCTGAGTTTCTTGTTATCGCTTTTAAAAACAGTATCTGCGTGACGGAGATCTGAGCGGAGCAGTGCGCGGCTCCCGCAGCACCCTGCAGAGTTCTCCCCCGCGGTGGCCGCCTCGCCGCATGTTTTGGCCCGTGGCCGCTGCCCGGTCTGCGCTTCTAGCGTGGTCTCCCCGTCGCATCTGCAGCATAGTAAGCCCTTTCCCACTGAAGTGCTCTTGCATTAGCTTCTGTTTTCTCTGCTTGAAACCCTCCCTGACACCTGTGACTGCTTCTTTCTTAATCTCGGTTCTCCAATCCCTTATCATTTCCTTATCATTTCGTGAGAAGCCTTTTCACGAAAGGATGATTCCTTATGAAGTAGCCCTTTCTCCATGAGCCACGCCCCATCCCAGCACTCTGTTATATCCTAAGACTCATCTCATGCCTTGACTTTGGACTTATTTGTTGCCTGCCTTCACCAGCTCGGAAGGACATTGCGAGAACAGGGCCTCTGCCAGCTACGTACCTTGATTTATCTGGGCGGTGCTGGCATGTGCCTGTTGTTCTGAGTGCTTCTTATTCTCTAAAGTGAGTCATTTCGAACAGGTTATGTCATTGCTTTGGCCATGCTTGTCTTATTAAAAGCCTCAGCCCCTTATCCTAACATAGTACATGGTACATAGTAAGTGCTTAGTAAAATTTTGGCTGACATTAATGTGTCCTGGATTGGAAATTATGAATCCTGGGTTCCAGTCCCAGGCCAGAGCATATAGTGGGCCTAATAATGCTTAATGATCAGCAAGGTGGGTGCAAGCTTCAGTAGGCAACATCCCAAGTCATTTGCATTAGCATGTGTTCTGTCATATCAGGCAGGTAACAGAGGACTTTCAGGCAAAATGGCTCTGTCTCTAGAGATTTACACAGAAATTCTAATTAATGGTCCAAAGCTTGCATTGACACAGGGGCAGAGTTCGACTTATAATAAGGAAGAATGATCAGAGTCAGGCAATCCTCATGAAAAGGGAGAGCCCTTCACTGGGAATGACGAGTCGACTCCCCAGGGCAATATATTCCCATGGAAAGAATGCTGGGTTGTGTAGTCTCATCCTGGCCTGTCAATTAATAGCCATGACTCTTCACCTCTCTGAGACCAAGATTTCTCATGTGTAAAATGTAGAATATGATTTTGATCCTCCCTTTCGGATCTTTACATTTTCTTTCTTTTAAGTTTGCTATTAATTATGCAAGAGTTGATAGATTATTTTATTGCACAGAACAGTCTGTTGATGTGTCAATAATAAGGCAAGCCAACATAATTCATCTCGATGGTTGGCTGGATTTCAGGATCGAGGGGTAAGGTGAATCACATATGAAGTGGAGATGAACTCTTCGGGAGCCCCTTAGACAAAGACATGTCTGTTCCTGCCTCTTCTGACTCAGTTTTGGACTTTGTAAAATGCTTATAATAATAGTTACTTTGCTTTCGTCCTAAGAGCAAAAGAGGACTCCGCATGTGAAAGTTGCTTGTGGCTGTGGAAGCACTATGTAAACATGAGAACCTTGAGATGCTGCAAAAATCCAGGTGGGGGCTTGTACATGTCCAGGTGGGAGCCCTGTGAAAACATTCAGGGCTAAATGGATTTCTCATTCTTCAGTGTGACAAAGCTGGAAGCACAATTGCTCTTATGGACCTAGGAGCCTTAAAAGATGAAAATGTAAGAACGAGCGTGACGGGAATAAGGCTGCATGGAAAGGAAAGTTCTATTTTTTAGCATCTACTCTGTGCCAAGTTGCTTTACACTGGTGATGATCTCATTTACCTTTAACTTCCTACAAAGCCAAAGAGAGAGGTGTTATTTATTACCCTTCTACTTCGAATAAAGAAACGAAGGCTCAGAAGCTTAAGTAACTTGCCCCAGATAGTGTGGGTTCATGGGCAGGCTCGCTGGAGTTTCAGGATGCAAAGAGAGAATTAGAAATCGGAAATATGTGAATTATGGCACCACGAGAAGCTACCTCATTTTTTGGGTCAAGCTTAAAGGTTGGGCTGCCCCTCCTCTAACTTAGTGGTATAAACACAGCAATTCCTTCCTTTTCTTACTCCTCTGACGTTATGGCTTTCTCGCCCCCCACTTCTTATGCGGGCGCTCGACTCCAGGCCCACCTGTGTGGAGAACAAGGGAAGCACAAAGAACCATGTCCATTTCTCTGTATCCCTGTCCTGTGTACCCTTCATAAGGCTTGTTCACTTGTTTAGTAACGGAAGTAACCTCAATCTGAATCCCAGTCAACATTCCCAGCAATCTTGGGATGCGACTCAGCCTTCTGTGGTCTTACTTAGCTGTCAGGGCACACAGGCTATAAGAGATAGACTGGAATTCTAACCCATTCCTACCTCACCCCCTCTCCCTGGCCCTACCCCCCATGTTCTAGATGCCACACAGTTCAGCCCCCTCAGAGTGATGTGCAGAAGGTTAGGCTCTACCTTGTAGACGATCGTCAAAAGATAGTTATGTGAATTTCCATCTTTTAAAAATTCACCCCAAACCATAGGAATTCAGGTCATGTTAGTGGGTAGACCGTTTGCAGATCTGGTTCCAAAGAAGAATTGAGTCTGAATTATATACAAATGATTATAGTTCTTTAAATATTATCTTTTTTGTTGGCAAATGGGATGGAATTGATGACTAACTAGTTCTTTAATTATCAAGGTCTATTATTTTTTTATGATGACCTCAGAGTAGCCATGGCATTTATGATATTATTCACATGGGCTCCCTGCCCAGAAACACAGAG
>NW_006442104.1:1051106-1089443 GCF_000325575.1 Pteropus alecto
AAAATGAATAATTTTCATGATTTTCAAACACCTCACTGCCTCCTATAACAATTTAAACTTTCTATTGTTATCAATAGATACCTTTTATGTCTATCCCTGTTTTATTTATTCTCTGCCACTAAAGAGCCTCACAGTTTCTTCCTATGGCATCTCCAAGAGTGGGAAAAGATTATTTTCACAGTGTTTCTGGATCTATTACTGGTAGAGTGGTGGAAAGAGCTTACTTTTGAGGGTAAGATAGACCTAGGGTGAAAGACTTTAGCTTTCAGCTGTGTGCCCTTGGGCACCTTCCTTAACCTTTCAGGCCTTGAGTGGCCTCATCTGTTTAGTGCTTGTCATTATGTCTACATCTCTGGGTGAAGACAGCCATATCACACTGCCTTTGTCGAAAAGGGAAATTAGATTTAGGATAGAAGGGTGGCCCAACTGTACCTAACACTGGGAAATGTCAGTATCTTCCCACGTTCTATGTTTTGGGGTGCTCACCACCACCTCCCACTTGTACCGTCTACTTTTGCCAAGAGGATTGGGAGGCTCGAGAATGTAAGAATCAGGAGGCTACAGTCAAATACCCTGTAGGAAACCATGTTACTTTGGACCAGCCCAGTACCCTGTCTGTGCGTCAGCTTTCTCATCTGTAAAATTAAGGACTCAGCTTTAGTAATCTCTTAAATTTCTTACCAGGTTTACCCAGATTTATTTCATGAGTCACCTGTATTCCCCTTCCTACTCAGAGAGACTTAAAAACCTATAAACCCCATCTTCTCCACTGCTCCTTGCCGGTTACCTTTAGCAGTCAATGAGATGATCTTCGTGTTTGAGTTAACCTGAACAAAGATATATGGGTTAACTGGAATTCCTTTACTCCATGGGGATTGGAAAAGTGTCTTGGAACTGTTTCCTGAGTACCTGATCCCTTGACTCAGGACCTGAAGAAGGGGCCAAACCCTCTGAGTGAAGTCAACCTCATTCTTTTTGGTACTATGATGCAGCCATCTTTAAATGGTTCACACCTGTTGTTACTATATGTGTGACTAAAGCTCAGACGCTTTGACATCAAAACAGAATGGTTGCTGGGAGACAGACCGAAGATGTAGCATTCATGGACACTTGTGTCAGTATTGCAGATTGCTCAGCAGCACGTCAATTCGCCTATAGGCATATTTGGGACACAGTTGAATAAAACACAGATATCACAATGCATCTGAAGAGGAAGTCTTAGACTCCTGCAGTCAAAGGAGACTGAAAAAATGATTAGCCACTTGGACTGTCATCATATGCAATGCTTAAACCCCCTCTGCCATATTCTAACCAATGAAGTGTCCAGCTCCCGTTAAAATATCCCCCGAGATGAGAACCTCACTTTCTCATGAGATTCTCTGAAATCTAGACAATTCTATTAGTTAAAGTGTGTGTCCTGATAATGACCTGAAGTCTTTATGACCTTCGTATGATAATTCCAGATGGATCCCCCTTGACGCAGAGCCAAAATCTAATTATTCTTCCACATGGCAGATTTCAGTTCTTCCCAACTGCATCTTTACTGTAAAATATTTTCCCCTGGACCTAAACATATCCTCCCATATTTCTCATGGGACATGATGTCGAATTCTGTCCTACTTAGGACAGAGATCATAGTCAGTTAGAGAGGCTAAATCTTACTACTTGTTTAAGTTTATCAGTCATTAAACATGAATATCTTATGTGCATGCTATAAGCAATGTAGTCTGCAAGATATAGAGGTGAGTCATATACCATCCCTTTCTGCAAATTGTCTCAACTTTTACTTGCTGTGCGACTTTGGGTAAATCACTTAACCTTTTTGAATCTCAGTGGATCCGTTGAGCAACCTCACAAGGTTATTGTGAGGATCAAACATAGTAAAGTATGAGACACTCTGAAGCACCATTAGACCATTAGACGTCCTGATTAGAGGAGAGAGAATTTCACCAAGTAACTGTCATGGTGGATAGAAAGGGATTGAAATTACAAAAGAATTGCAACAATGTGCTAATATTGATATACCGAATGATAAGTGCACAATAAATACCAGGAAAGCCTTCCTAAGCCAAGTCCAAATTAGAGGTCTGTTACGTGAACTTCTGAGAATTAACCTACTGCAGAAGGAGTGATGCTGGCGCCAGGGGAGAAAGGCAGAAACTTATTGTATGAGAATCCAAGTGGAGAAATGACTGCATTCAAAATTCTTTCCATGAGACAAATGGAAGCAAATACTTCGGAAGGTGGCTTAAAAATAAATGCATATGTGTGTGCCTCTCCCATCTACATGCACCTGTGCACAGGCCTTTTTTTATGGCGTTCATGCTTCATGCTTCCCCTCCCACGGCCTATTTTGGGTAATTGGCGGCCTCTTCGTTGGAATGCCCCTAGCTCTGGGCTAAAATCCTAGCCGTGGCCTTTGGTTGAACTTGTAGCCATGGCAGGAGCCAGAACTATCCCAGGACAGAGTGATAGGCAGATGATTAGATAATGTACTTTCTAAAGTGGGACACTTTTGTGAGTACAAAGGATGATTTTAATGATTGTGCCAGGACAACAGGTGGATGCTAGGACTGTCCCAGGCAAACTGGGTCCTGTGGTTTAGGGAATGAGCTTTAGAGTCAGTGTGGATCAGGCTTCTCCCTTGCCCCTGTGTCACTTTGGGCAAGATGCAGAACCTCTCTAAGACCTTTTCCTCTTTTGCAGAATGAAGTCAGTAATATCCCTTTGAAAGCTGTGTCCTAAGCATTGAATAATGTACTGTGTTTAAAATTGCCTAGCTCGGTCTTGATTTTTTGTCGGCTTGTGAAATACATTGTCGTCCTTCCTCTCCCACCTCTCTCCCTTCTCTCCCTCCTTCCTGCCAGCCTGCACTCCTCAAGTCTTCAGCTGTTGAAGCTGATGCCAAGAGTGGGCATAGTCCTGCTGAGTCCATCTGGGGCCATCGTTACAAGGATCGTGAACTGCAGGCTCAGGGATGACTGAGGGCAGGAAAGAAGGGAGATTTCATGGGAAGGAGTCAGCTATATGTCAGGACACTTGGTTTATAGGAATGTGGACATTTGGAGAGATACAACATAGATAATAAAAAAGAAGAAGGAAAATATAAGCATAGACTGATTTATTCCATCATCCACCCATTTATTCAAAAATATCGAGTGCCAGTTGGGTCCCCGACCTTGTGCTAGGCATAGGAAATATGGTAGTCGGTGCATAGGACAGACAAGGATTCTGCTCTCATTAAATTAATAATTTAGAGTTTCAAGAATCCTAAGACCCTAAAGTACCCATGAATCTAAACAAAGAAGAAAAAAATTGTATTTTAGCAAGTGTACTTAAAACATTTTTTGTTGTTGTTGACATTTTTGCATTTATTGACACAATCACAGGTGCATCTATGATTTCACTCTGTTCTGTGGGATAGTGATTTCATCACAAATTGTTATTGTGAAATACTATCAGCTAATGTCACATCCTTTAATCCAGGTTGGCAAAATACAGTGTTTTGTAAATAACAGTGTTTTATTGGAACAGGCACATAAATTATTATAGGTATGATCTGTGACTACTTTTGTGCAGCAGAATTGAATAGTTGGGAAAGAAACCCTCAGACCTGTAGACTAAAGTAATTTTGATCGGGCTTTCTAAGAGAAAGTTTCCTGACCTGCTCAAATGACCTTCGGAGAAGTCCAAAACATTTGTACTAAGAGCTCTGAGAAGTTTTATACTGAAGAAATCTTCCAACATGTTAAACAACTCTTCTGTGCCAGGCAGCTTCCAGAATGGTCCTCAACGAGTCCCACCTCCCAGCTCACACCTCTGTGCGACCCTCTCCCTCTGAGTATAAGCTGGACTTTGATTTGTTTTTAACAAATAAAATGTGGCAGAAGTGATAAGAAGCCATTTTTGAGATTAGGTTCTAAAAAGACCACAGTCTTTAGCTGGACACTCTGGTTCTCTCTCGCTCTAGGACCCCTGGAACCCCTGGCTGTCAGGTCACCAGCGCACTCAGGACGGCTCTGGTGAAGCCCACATGCTGAAGAGCTGAGACCCTCAAACGACCACATGAGTATGCTTAGAGGTGGACCCACAAATGACCACGTGAGTACGCTTGGAGGGGGACCCTCTGAGGCTGCCAACAGCCCATGTGAGTGAGCTTAGAAGTGACTTCTCCAGGCCCAGCTGAGCCTTGGGATGATTATAGCTGCCACCTCATGAGAGACCCTGAGCCAGAAATGTCCTGATAAGCAGAGACTAGATTCCTGACCCCCCAGAAACTGGGAGGCAATAAATGCATGTGATCTTAAGTTGCTAATCATTGGAGTAGTTTGTTGTATGATAATAGATAATCAATACACCTTCCTAAAATATTTGCCCATTGAAAACATTTTATGCTCTTTCTTTCTAATTTCTTTCCCTGGATCACCCATTGCCTTCTCTTGGGTTGCCACCCGTTCAGAGAATATAGTTTGGGAAATAATAGTATAAGATACTAAATAATTGAATCTTCCAAATATTCTAAACTAAATGAGAATGAAGGTAAGTTTGTTTCCATCTTGGACTTGGATTAAAAACTCAAAAAGCTGGTTTACCGTCTTTTATTTGATGTAGACAAAATATTTCTTCAGCTCAAGGTTCCCATACCACTATAAGAAAGAAATACAACTGTGGAAAATCATCAGGTAAATGATTGCTTCATCTCCTGCCCTCTGAACTCTGTGTTTTCCAGGTTATAGAAAAAATAATAATAATAGAGATACTGAGCCATAGAGACGTTACTAAGCACTAACGGTTTCCCTGTGTCCTTACCCAGAGACATAAAGCCATGCATCCCTATTGTTTATTAGCGCCGGAACTGTCTCAGTTGACCTGAACCTGCTCCAGCTTCCCATCCAGCCCGCAGCTGACTCGTAGCTCTGTGCTGATGGCTTGTGGGTTCATTGATCACATGGGTCAGTCATGTGTTTTTCTCTCATAAATGACCATAAAGCCCTTTTAATTGAGATGGTCAACAGAAGGGACAAGGGCTCAGAGTAAATGGTTCTGGAGAGTTTAAATATTCAGCTCCAGCCTTCATCGCTAGTAGAAATTTAACAAAATGATCATCAATTCAATGGTATCTTTGTAATGAACTTGTCCATAGTATCCGTTTGGTACTTAAGGCTGGGGATGTATAGGAGCTTGCAATCCTATCAGCGAGGGATGTTAGTTTATTCCTAAGTGGGCCCCATGATGACCCCCAAAATTGTGCACTTTAGAATTAGACATGAGTGAGTTTGAATTCTAATTCCACCACTTGCTGGTTGTTTGAACTTGGGCAAGATGCTCAGTAACCCAAGGCTCGCTGTTGCCGTCTATAAAACACATAAAATCGTGGTTGTGAGAATTATGAAATGTATGTGAGAATTATGAAGTGTCTTACACAGTGGCTGGTCCATAATAGACACTTAAAAATGATCATTTCTTTTCTTGTTTTACTCCCTGGCATACTAGACTTACTCATCCCAGAAAAACACTCATGAGGTCCTGGGTGAGCTGAGCGTCTGTTTTACTTGAGTGTTGGTAGCCACTTATCTTGTCATTTTTGGACCCTTCTTCTGTAACTTTTTAAAATCTCTAATTGACATGTGCTTTCTGTGTCCTGAAGGAGAGAAAATTTCAGCATGTTCCCTAAATGACTGGGACACTCAATAGTTAATAAAAATCTTAACTTGGAGAAGTTTTACTAGTTGAAAGGTTACTGGAAAGCAATGCAGATCTAATGCAGGGGTCAGTAAACTGTGGCCCTCAGCCTAAACCTGGGCCATTGCCAGTTTTTGTAAGTTAAGTTTTATTGGAAGACAGCCATACATTTGTTTATGTATTGTCGATCGCTGCTTCCCAATACAATGGCAGAGTTGTGTATTTGTGACAGAGACCATATGGCCCACAAAGCCTAGAGTGTTTTCTCTCCGGCCACTTACAGACACTATTTCATGACTCTTGATCTAAAGAGTTGACCTCTGGAGGCCCTTCTAGGGGCTAGACTCCTGAAGGTCTGAACTGATAAATATTTTTGTGGAAGTAAATTAGACTAGAGGAAACAGTAAATGTCGGAATGTGGGAAAGGACAGCCTGAAGGATCTAGAACTAAGATGCAATTCCAGTGAATTTAGCCACGGTGGTGGTGGGGGTCGGGGGATGGGGGGTAGCAGATAGTCATGATCTCAAAGGTTTGGGATCAAAAGTCATGAAATTCCTTTCATTACCTGTAAAGTAAGGTTTTCAGTAACTCATTCTTCAGAGGAATTTTATAAGGGTCAATGAGATAAAGTATAAACTTTAAAGCTTTATACAAAGATTATTTTTATATAGGTAATGACTCATAATAGGCACTTGAAATATGTTTGCCAAATGAATTAATATAAGAATTACATCTCTGAGGTTGCTGGCAAATTTCTAGGATTGTACATCACGGTATATATTGTTAACAGTCAAGTATGAGTTAAATTCATCTTTGCCCAAAGTCTCAATTAGGTTTTTTTGTTGTCGTTTTGTTTTGTTTTATTTTTTTAACTTGAATGGTATTTTAGGCTTTTAAATTTCAGGTGAACTTCCAGCATAGACACTTTCTAATCCCTGTAGATGATAATCTGTGTATAAATTGTTGAAAGTCATAAGTCATGAAATGTCATCGTACTTACTCCATACTGGTCAGTGGCCGCAGGAATAAGCCTCCTTCACTCTCATGCAAGGGTTATCACTGGGCCTGGAAAAACCAGCCTGTCTCAGAACCAGTAGGGCCATGTTGAATAAAAACCTTCTCCCTTCTTCCTTAGACCTGCGGACCTGATGATACCTTGGCAGCTTAGGGAAGAGCCTTTGTGTTCATACCCTCATGACCCTTCTGGCCTTGAAGCTGGTGCCCAAGGCTCACCATGTGGGTTCGTAGATGTCTACAAATAATATCTCTAGGAAGATCCAAAAATAATCCAGTTGTTTCTCTCACAGGGATGGGATGAGATGCAGAGTTAGGCGGTTAAGGTGATGATAGAGAAGGAGGTCTGCCTTGCGGGGGGAAATGGGGTGAATTTAAATGAAAAAGTACTATTCTGGGAAGCTGCTGGCAGGATTCCCAGCTTTCCCTTTGTGTGACTGGCATTCTGTTCTGTTAGGTTTCCAGCCTCCGATGTGTTCCAGCTGTGATTAGTGCCTGCCATGTCAGTGATCTACTCTCTGCCACTTTTAATCCACACATTTTCAGGGCTGGTGACAACACTTACTGGCGCCCGCTTTGCAGTGACTGGTGTCATTCTGACATCAAAATGTCATAAAAAAGAAAGTGCCCATGGGGAAAACTCCTTGCGAGCATGGGCGTGGAGGAGGGAGGGTGTGCAGGGAACACCCCTGCCCAGGCCCGAAGTCAGGCACAGTCTCTTCTCTTTGCCTTGCAAACATTTTTCTCAAACACCGTATCTAGGGAAATATTCTAACCATTTTACAGACGGGGAAACTGAGTCTCAGGAGAAGTAACAGGTGCACGACCACTCAGATTGGGTAGAGAGCCCAGTTCATCCATATTCTTTTCACGCTGAAGGGCTGTTCCCATGGGCTCTGGGCTGATTTTTTAGCGTCAGAAGTGTCTATTGCTTCATTCTCTTCCCATTTTCCCCTTCCCTCCCTTCCTCCTCTCCTTCCTTCCTTCCTTTCCTTCTTCCTTTTTGGAATTTAACATTGTCTGAGTTCTACCAGACAGTTAGCCTACGCCAACAAAGTCGTTTTCTCTTGGTGGTGGTAGAGTTTGGCGTGGTTCTAAGTAAAAGCACAGCGGCCACTTACCACGAAATACAGAGCTACGTGCTCGGCCCCAGTGCTGTCCAATAACTTACACGTGGGAGTTGATTCACAGAAGAGAATTTGGTTAACTTGTCCTGTAAAGGGACAGATAGTAAACAGATTCGGCCCTGTGGCCATTTGGTCTCTTTCACAACTACTCAGCTCTGCAGCTGCAGTTCCAAAGCAGCCCTGGACAAGCTGTAAATGAATGAGCATGGCTGTGTTTCAATAAAACATTACTTACAAATTCAAGCAGCAGCCAGATCTGGCCTATGAGCCACAATTTGCTGACCTGTATACTTCAGTGCCTTAAACTTTAGTAGCTGAGCTACTAAAACTTTGCAGTGTACAGCAGACAGACAGGACAGAAGCAAGGAGACAGCTTAGGGAAACATCTGATGGGCATTAGTGCCACCAGAGAGCTTCAGCATCCCTGGTCTTTGTGTTATGAGGTGAAAGGGATGATCATGGTCACCACAATAGCCAGAACAGAGAGCAACTGCCCTTGCGAGGCTAAACATGGAGAGGTCAACTGACAGACCTCAGTAATCAGAGCCAGAACTGGGGTCGAACTTGATTATTTGAAGAGACATTAAAGATAAACAAGAGGCTGTCCATGGTGGTGTTGATGGCGGAGGCATTTAGGGATCCATGTAGGGATAGAAGTCAAGCCACTTAAACCATCTGCTCTGACACCAAAGTCAAACTTACTTTGAAGGACAGCATGACTTCTTGGCCCATGTTCTAAGCAGCCAGGATATGTTTGTCCATCTGTCCAGCCACCCGCCCACTCACTCACTGACTCATTCGTTTATACACTCACACAGGTCATATTAATTATTTATTACATAGTAAAGTCTTGCTTCACAGATCTCTGTCTTGAGAGGCTTAGAGTCTGATGGCACGGGACTGACCAGGAACTAACCTCTTGTGGATGCTATGATAGAAGTTTATGTAACATGCACTAAGGAAACACAGTGCAGTGAGCGTATCTGCCTGACGTCAGGATACAGGGTCCATCCACATCCAAAGTCTGGGGAAGGATGATGATGACTCAGATTCAGCTTCCGTTGCTTCCACTGAAGTTTATCCTTGGGCCCGTAAATATGCAAGGTAAATGCGTCCTTGGCTCCCATGGAGATGTTGGAAAGTTCAGGGATCAATACCTTCTGCAGAGAGCAGGTGCCCCATTAGGTTAGAAAAGCAAAGAAACTGAGAGCTTGCTGCCTTTGACACCGTCAGGGTGTGGGGGGTGGCCAGACGCTCAGACCCTCGTGCGTTCTGTCACTGTGGCACCTTGGGCCATCATCAAACGTTTTCCCATATGATTCTGTAAGTTAGTCAGGTGGAATGAATAAAGAAAACTTATCTTGGTGTTTTTATTGTGTGCAGCTCAGTGTTAACACTTTTTATTATCAATGTTAATATTAATTACCCACACAGCTAATGTTTATACAAGGCTTTAGCATTTAAAAACATATCATACACCATCATCTCTTGTTTCTGATTCACAGCAATTTTTTGAAACCAGATGAAGAATCTGAGATTCAGAGACATTTAGTGACTTAGCCAAGTTCTCACTTATTAGTGGCTAGAAATGAATCTTAAACCTGGTTTCCCAATTCTAACTTTCGGTTCTGAATTTTTGAGAACTAATCAGGCCAGTTTCAGCTCTCTCGTCTCCCTCCATTAGAGCCATTAAGTGAGCATAAGGAAGTATCAATTTTTTATGATCACAGAGAAAGGTGGGGAAGATAGAGCACTGTGAACTTCAACTTGGGCCGGAAATCAATTGTTGAGGATTTACTCTATCAGCCCTCCAAATGGGCAGGGCATATTAGTGGTCATAAATGTAGGCTAGTCCTCTCTTAGACCCTGGAAGGCTGTAAAAGAAAGGGCTAAAGTGGAAGAGAGATTTTGAAATCTCTAAGGGGAGAGAATGGATCGAGCAATTTCACAATTTGAGGCTGAAGATGAGCATTAGAATAATGAAGAAAAAACATCAGCTAAGGATTTCTGAGTGTACCCAGTCAGTGTTACATTCTGTGCCAAAGACGAGAGCAAAGTGGGTGGATAGAAACAAAAAGAATTTCTTACAGTCAAGCAGGACTTTTCTCACGAATTACCTCACCGAATCCTCCTAAACACTTTGGGAAGTGTTGTCTTTATTTTTAAGTATTGTTATCTCCACGCTCATAGAGTAGATGGGAAAGCAGCCTGTAGTGAGATGAAAAACACGTTTGCATTCCCTCGGTAGGTGGCGGAGCTGAGATCTGCCTCATATGTGAGGCCCATTCTCTTCTTGGCTTATTTCTTCCTCTACAGCAAAGCTGGAAGAGGTCCGAGGTCACCTTGTCCATCCCGATGACATTGCAGACAAGCAAAATGAGGCCAGGTTGGAGAACCATCTTGCTTAAGGCCACACGACTCTGCTCGGTTCTGTGGCCATTAAGCATCGCTTTGCAAATACGTGTGAAAGTGCAAATGGACACGAGGTTGATCAGTTCATTGGGAGACCATGCGTGGCACCTGAGACGTGCATGAGACCTAATCGTGCACAGGGTGACTGAAGGAGCGCATAAATCCATCCTTATTCCTGGCAAGTGATCCTAAGCGCGTGTCTTACTGAGAGTAAGTCATCCTGTCGTCATTGTCAGGAAAGGCATGATGTGTCTGGGTGTCTCTTCTAGGAAGGGATAGCTTTAGGGCCCATTTATTTCTCACTCTGGGGTCCACTGAGCCCTGGATGACAGGCACAGATTGCCCCTACATGGATTTTAAAACCTCCCCAGAGCCACTTCGTTTGGCAAGATGTTAAAACCCTCTTGTCTCTTCATTCACAGAGCTCGCGCTTGGCCCCACGGTCCTCTCCTGCTTTTTTGGTCCCTGCAGAATTTTGAGGACCTGGCTTCTCTCTTCAGAAAATTATCTGCGTCTCGCAGATCAATGCAATCACAATAGCATTCAGGCTTCCCGGGTTCTTATCTGGAACAAAGGTACCTCTATGTAAGCTAGGTAAATAAGGGAACCCCCTTTTTTTCCCTGATTTTTTTCTCGGGATATTGTCATGTGGAAGGGAAACAATTTGGTTCTCATGACCTTGAAACCGTAATAAGAGCAGTTAACAGAAATCTGGTCCAAGACGAGCCAGAGACTCGCTTTCTCGAGGCTGTTGAAAAATCTACCTGCACAAATGAAACCAACCATCTGTATGTCCTTTCAAATTGAGGATGTGCCTGTTCTGGAAATCCAACAATCACATTTTTATAAATAATAGGTCATTTGTATCCACGTAATATAGCTGAACAGGGCATAGTCTCGGAGGCTGGCAGAGCAGGTTCTGAAATGTCACCATCATTTCCTGTTTGTGGGACCTTAGGAAGGCAGGGCCCTTACGACCTCTCTAAGACTCGGTTTCCCTATTTGTAAAGTGGAGCGGATAATACTTATCCCCAGAGGTTAGCTGTGAACAGAACTAGCGCAGTGTGAGGCACCTAGCTAGTCCATGGTTTGATTTCAAATTGGGTGTGAAACTTTCGGAAACTGAATTTCAATTGAATGAACTATGGGCAAGTATGATATTGGGCAGGTGACTGCACAGCCAAGCCTCAGTTCCTGCCCCTGTATTCTGAGGAGTTGAGATGATCTCTGGGAGTCCTTGGAATGTAGTAATTATATACAAATTATACTGTATAAAAAGCACTTTATATACATGTGTGTATATGTAGACGCATTGATTATATATATACTTATTACCTCATTTAATACTTAGCATGCCCTGGGGGTTAGAGAATGTAGGCTCCACTTTACAGAAGATGGAGTCAGGGTTGGGAGAGAGCTAAGGAGTCCTCAAGGTCACAACACTTTACCTACCATGTGATGCTGTCATCTCAGGGACAGTGTCACAGTGCAATATAAGGCAATGGGAGCACTCCTAAGACACCTTAATTCCCATGCGAGCCTCTCACTTACTCCAGCAGTGTCTTCTTAGGTCAAGTCTCCTGGAACCTAGACAAAACTAGACAAAAATTAAACAACTTACAATCTTTTCCTTCTTATTAGTTTAAACCAATAATTAACAAATCGGCTATGAGCCCCCTGGGGTGGATGATGTCACTCACCTTTGTGTACTCCCAGCATCCACTGGACACAAGGCAGGAGCTCAGCGCGTGCTACCTTGAATCGAGTTTACCTGTACTTTGTCCATCTCTGTTTCCCGCTCTTCTCTATGCAACATCTTTATCGACTTTGGGTCTACTTTTCGGAATTCACCAGCATCTTAAGGTAGAATAGCTAAAGGGGTATTTATTTTTAATTCTTTCTTGTTATAGTAAAGAGTCTGAATCATGAGAGGAGCTGATGGTAGAGGAAGTTCTTTCTTTTCTCCAGTGGGGAGTTCTGCCTACCCCAGCACCTCACCTCAGCGAGACTGCCCATCTCTCCCTCCCGCAGCCTAGAACCCCATTGCAGCACCTGTTCCTTGCACTGGCAGGCCGCAAGTGACAGAAGCGTGCTGGCAATCGGGGCTATTTCTGCAATATATCAGGTGGGCTAGTAAGATGCTGGGCCGTTGACCCCTGCCGGTAACGGTAACAGTAACGTACAGAGGACCTGCCTCTGACTCTGAAAGCCTGCTGTGATACCGGGATTTCTAATCAGAATGCATAGATTTGGTCTTCCCTGCTTCTGGCACAGAGCTCTTAACACCCTTGGGATTTCTTAAGTGTTTAGAGTGATCAAAGTGTCTTTTGTTATGTTAATGAGATGACTTTGGAATGTCCCTAGGAAACCTAAGGGTTCCAGCTGGTTGCCAGGAGAGACCCAACCCAGTAATTAGAGGGTTGGAACTTTCCGTCCTCTCCAGCCCAGGGAGGGGAGAGGGGCTGGAGGCTGAATCAAGGCCAATGACCAAAGATTTAATCAGTCACACCTGGTGATGAAGCCTTCCTGAAAACTGGAAAGGGCGGGTTTGGGGACTCCAGGAGTGTCAGTGTCGTGGTCCTGGTCGGAGAGGGCTTGGAGGCCCAGGGCCCCTTCCCTCCCTTTGCCCTGTGCATCTCTTTCATCTGGCTGTTCCTGAATTATAGCCTTTTATAGTAAATTGGTGATCTAGTAAGTAAAATGCTTCTCTGAGTTTTGTGAGTTATTCTAGCCTATTAATTGAACCGCAGGGGAGGATCGTTAGGACTTCTGATCTATAGCAGTTTGGCCAGAATCACAGGTGACAACCTGGACTACCGTTGGCGTCTGAAGGTGGGGTGGGTGGTACAGTCTTATAGGTAGATAGTGTCAGAACTGAGATGAATTGTCGGACACCCAGTTGGTGTTGGAGAATTACTTGGGTGTGTGGGAAAAACCCCACCCCCTGACATTGGAATTGGGTGAGAAACTCTTTCCTGCCAAGTCACATGCAGCAATAACAAAAACCAGCCAAGTGAGAGGTGCTGCTCACAGCCTAGGGGGGCCCTGGGGAGAGGGAAGGGGGAAAGAATCAAGTTAGAGGAAAACCGCGTGGGCTGATATTTTATTCATTTATCCCTAGTGAAAACCCTCAGTGGGTTTTACCATGTTACAGCAAGACAAAGTTGGCCCCGAGATATCTGTCACTAGGGGGAAAAAAAAAGGTGTCTTCAGTCTCGTCCAGATTGGCTTGGGCCAATGAAGGCTGTGCATCTGGGCTCCCAAGAGAGATGCAGGGACAAAATCGAATAGTAGCTCTCTGAGGAGTTAGCCAAAGTTACCAGACATGAAACCACACCGGGAGGAAGAAAGGAAGAGAAGGTTTATTGAGTACCCACTACGCTGTCAGCCAGGATGGCTCAGCCGCTACACTCAAGCCTACAAACCTGGATCCTCAACCCTCCAGTTATATAACCTAGCAATTCATTGAATTTTCCAGTGCATCGTAAAGTTTTTTTTTTTATGAAGATTAAAGGAGAGGAATCAAATAAAGTCCTTGGAACACTTTCTACATGTAGTAATACTTGATAAGTTTTATCTCATTATGATGGGGCTTTTTGCAATGTATTGGGGGAGGGTGTGTTTTCGGTTGGCATTTAGAGTTCACCTTCCAGAAATGTTTACTGTTTTACAATGTATGCAACAGACTTGAACAAACGTCAAGTTTTCCCCGCTCCAAATGTCAGTAGGAATCTCAGTGGGAAACACAGAACTATGTCCAACAATGTGGGTTGCGTAACTTTTAATCATTACCAAATACTATAAGGTCAGTTGTTATTACCCCTAATCTACAGATGAGGTAATTGAGATTTTCAATAACTTGCTCAAGGGCAATAAGTCATTAATTAACATTTCCCAGTTTTGAATTTGATTTGTCTCTTAAATTATTAACATTATTTTGCCACACCCTCCCTTCTTGTTTACAGGCATCCAGATACTATAAACTAACAGTTTCTAACTTCCATGGCTGAAAGTCTTTTTGTAAGTAAGATTTTATTGAGTCCATAATGCTACCCAAAAGATAGGTCTTGGGGTATGGAGTCTAAAGCACCAGCAGAGGTAGAAAAGACAGCATGTTGGCCCTCTCAGAGTTTTGCAAGTGTCTCTATACCTCAAATGGGGGAAGAGAGAAGAAATAGGTAGTGAGGAAGAATCGACATGAGCTACAGGCTGCAGGCAGAGGGATGGGGAAAGGCGAAGCGAGCGTGAGGAGGGGCAGAGTCCCCACAGAGCAGTGTGTAGTCCTGAGCCTGGTGGGGGACAGCAGTCTGGGACACCGTCATCTAAACACCCAGATGGAGCTAGATGGTGCCTGGTAAAATAATCTGCAGAAATAACCACCTGGACATAAATCTGAAGTTCCAACGGGCAGAACGGGGCTGTGAGAAACTTTTTGTTAATGGTCAGCAGCCATGAACAGACTAGCGGTCCTGTCGCTGTCTCGCATTCTGTGGCTGCTATAAATTAATTTAGAACATCTCAGAAGTTTCTCCTTGTTACATGTGAGAAGCTGCTCATTAGCTAGGAGAGAGCTTATCTTCCTAATACCCGGTCTCTCCCATAACGAGAGGCTCTTCTGTCGGGGCTGGTGTGAACACACAGTGGGGACCCCCTGGCATCCACGGTGGTGGCCAGAGAACACTGTGAGCTTCTGGTATAAGTATTCTAGAAGCTGAGCTACTGTGCGGAGGTGTCTGGTAATTAAATTCCTACACCAGCTTCCCAGGGACCGATTCCTCAAATGGGTGTTACCCAGCATCCGATTCAGTCTGTGTCTACATTCGTTTATTCCTCTAATGAATACTTCTTAACTGCATTCAAGGACAAGATGCCGTGCTAAGAATTGTGGATACAGAGATGAATTTAACGTATTCTAGTCTTCAAGTTTATGATTTAATGAGGAAATGATGAGTGGCCCGCTGTGAGAAGAATGATAGAAGGATTTACAAGATGCAGACGTAGCATGAAAGCAGATGACGAGTCTCCTGGGGGAGCCCAGCAGGCTCCCTCTCTTTCAGCATCAGTTTGGGCACCTATCGGGTGTCCATTGGGGAAGGACTTTGCAGGAAGAGAGGCGAACAGGTACAACAGGAAGAAAAAGGTAAGGGGTTCAGCTCCAAATGCTTTAACAAGGCATGAATAAGGAATGCGAGGGGAAAATGGAGACATATAAGTCTGGAGAGCAGGCCGGGGGAAAGTTTGCAGGAACGGTGTTTGCTGAAGAGTTTGCCTTTTATTTGGCAGTTCCTAGGGGACCAGTAGCAGTGTGGGAATACAATACAATACAATACAATACATACAAGACAACACAACGCAACACAGTACAATTTGGATGCACCGTAGTACTGGATACCCCTAGTACCTCAGACTGGACCTTATTTGGAAAAAGGGTTATTGAAGATGTAATTAATTAAGATGAAGTCATATTGGAGCATGACCCGTGTCCTTATGAAAAGGGGAAATTTGGCACAGAGACGTGAATAGAGGGAAGACAAGATGGGACATACTGGGAGAAGACAACCATCTATAAGTCAAAGGGAGAGACCTGGAGTAGATCCTTCTCTCATACCTTCAGAAGGAACCTACCCTGCTAACAGCTTGATTTTGAACTTCTGGCTCCAGAACTGTGAGACAATAAATTTCTGTTGTTTAAGCCACCCAGTCTGTGGAACTTTGTTATGGCATCCCCAGCAAATCAGTGCAAATACCAAGGCGTTATGACCTTAGAGTGTGGATGGCTGAACTATGTGGCTGCCTCTAGTGGATGCTTTTGGTACTTCACTCTTATTCCCTTAGATGGCTCTTACCATTTCTTCCAGCCCTGCCCCACATGAGTGGGCTTTATCTCCCTGCTGCAGAATAGCCCTCAGGCTACTGGAGCAGCTTTACCCTCCTGTGCAGACAGTCCTTGGGCCTCTATAAGTTCCCTCCCTACACCCAGGGGCCCTTGACCAATGACTGAAGGATGTAGGAAAACTGACAGCCAGCCTTGTGGGCTCTGGGGCAGAAGCTGCCTTCCAGCTCCGCTGCAGGGTACGGATGAAGCTCCCTTTCCTGGGCTTCATCTGAAATCTCCTCCTTGCCCTGCTTCCTCCTTCCTTTACCAGATTCTCCTTGAAGCGCGGCCTCCATAAGTCCCTCGCGTCTGAATCCTCCTCATCTCTTGATCTGCTTCTGGGGACCTCAGCCTAAGACAATGTTGACTCTCTCCCCAGCCCCCAAAATGACTAAGTTGGAGCAGGAAGTAAGACTGTGATTTCTTCACGACTAAAGGAAGCGAGGTTGGTAAATGCCAGCCAAGGTAATAGTTGAGAGGCAGCATGGACATTGTTATATACTTGGTATATGCATGTGGCATAGAGGACAGAGCTTTTGCACAAGGATAAAAAAAAAAAATAACACACGGAGGTGGCAGAGGGGACCCAGGGGAATGTCACCACAACCTCTACAAAAGTCACAGCAGTTGGGTTTAATAGTTCACGTACCCCGAATCTTGGCATGTTGCTTTTACACCTTCTCATTGTGCTCCAGAAGGCAATATGTGTCATTTGTAGCAAGAAAGTGACTTTTTCACCTGCGAAATTTGGTTCAGTGTTAGTTAAATGCTTCGGGATTTAAAGTGATTTTTTTTTTCCTTTCTTTAAAATGTCTACATGCTGTGTTGATAAATGTCAAAGAGAGGAGCGAATGTGATGGAATGTGCTGAGGATAATGGGAGTTAGTTTCCAGTTCACCTGAACCATAACTTGTCTACATTTAGGAAGAATAATGAATGTAATTTAATACAGCACCTTTGCAGGAAAGTGACTCAAAACACTTTTCAAAGCGAATATTAAAATACAGAATTATGCAATAAAGACATAGATTTAAGTAGATAATAATAGATCACACATTTACAAAAGCACACAATGCAGCAGAGGGTACATTTATTTAAATATGCATTATATTGTTATTAGGTAGAAAGATGAACATAGAGAAGTCAACATGGAATAAGGGAAAGAAAGGTCATATAGAGATTAAATAGCTATTTTAATGACTCGAGCCAGCACAGGGTAGTGCAAAGGGCATGAGAGCCAGAGTCAGATGGAACACAGTTTAATTCCCCATGGACCGTCGGGGCAGCTTTAACAAGCCAGTTAACCTACTTAAGCTTTAATTTCTCTACCTACGTACAATGAGCCGATATTACCTGCTTCCTAAGGTTTTCATGGGGAATTAATGAGACAATATATATATTAGCAGGTGCTCAATAAGAGACAGCTTTTAAAAATATTATCCTTATTATCAATGAGATGCAATAACCACAGCCACCTTCTACTTGTAAGGTCCTGCTGCCCACCTTAACATGTATCAGTGACGTCTCTCTGTAAATCTTTAAAAATCCTCTTTCTCTCTATTCCATAGAATACAGTCATAATCACGTACTGTATGGAACTTGGAGAAAAAAATTGGAATACGTATAGTCCAACCACCTTATTTTTTACATATATTAAGGCCCGACAAGGTAAAATAGGTTGACAGTCACACATAATTGTAGCTACTGTTCTGTTCCAGGGACTCTGCCCTGCACTTTCCATGCATCTCTTTTATATTCGATCCTATAATGAGTTTCTGAGGGAGACAGCCTGATTTATCCCTGAAGAAAGTGAGGCACAGAGAGAGGAAATCATTTGCCTAAAATCGCACAGCTGTCAGGTGGCACAGCTGGCTTTTCACCTAAGTCCAGCTGACTCCTCAGCAGGTGTCATCAGAGTCCCTACCCGCCCCCCTTGCCCCTCCTGCCCTCCTCCTCCAGAGTTCTGCGGGGCCAGGAAGCAGGTCGGGTCTTACAGTATCTGTCGGTACTTAGGCAAGCAAGCCGCTGGGACTTTCTCCTTCCCTAGAGATTTGCCGCGTTCCCTGTAGGGCGAGGAAGTTGGCAGGATGCTGTAAACAGGGCCGCCTCTCATTTGCCCTGCGTAGGAATTTCTGCCAAGGATCTTTTCCAGTCTCCTTTGCTCTCCTCCAACTCTGAGCCAAGGAGTTGAGTCAGAAAAGACCCAGTTTCATCTGTGTCTTCAGGCTAGTTGTAAAAGGCGTTCATTCTGAGACTCAACTTCCACATATGAAAAATGAGGTTGTAATAATATCTGTAATAGTGCTCGTTCCATACAGCTTCCATGAGGATCAAATACTATATGTGAAATGATTTGAAAACCAAAAAGTGCTATATGTTGTTTATTTTTTAAATGTCAAACAAAAGGTGAGACTTATAGTGACTTTTCAGGGAATCCATATTTTATAACTGAAATGTGTTTGTTAGTTCACTAGTCATAGGACACAAATTTACACACACAAAAAATGTTGATTCTGTTGTATTCTTAGAAGTCATTATGGCTATGTAGTTTTTTGAATACAGAACAAAGGTAAAATGTTGGTCATTTTTAAAATAATGCTAAGGAAATGATGGTTAAGAATACAGAATTTTCACTTCAGGTCATTATATGGCTTTCTAAACCTACAAGATCCTTGGCAGCAGCCTCCAACAAATCAGCATGTCAAAAGACACAGTGACCCTTCCCATTGAACAGGAACAAAACCACCGATTTCTCCAAGGTGGACTTGGAACAGACGTCTCCAAGACAACCTCGGTACATCGCATTCATTTCCCATTCAATGAGGGCAAATACGAGGGGTGACGGATTTCCTTCAGCCCAGTCAAGAGGCTCACCAATCCAGAACGACCCTCGGAGACCCAGAGAAGGGAGTGAATGAATTGTCCATTGTAAATATCAGCTTCCATTGGCCAAGGCATCAACCGTTATCCTCTGATGTGAGCAGTATGAAGAATTTTTATTTGAACTGGAACCCAGGAAGCAAATGAAAAACATAATAGATCATTCCAGCTTCCTGACAACAATCAGGGTGGGCCAGTTTGCTCCTGGAAATCCAAGGGAAACCAGATCAACTGTGAGATGTTTTCAATTTCACAGATTTCAGAGATGAAAGGCAACTTATCCATCATCCTGTCCGACCTTCTTATTTTACCTGGGAGGAAACGAGGATCCAGGAGGCAAGGCAATTTGTCCAGGGGTGCACAGCGAGTCACATGGCAGAACTGGGTCTAGTTGCTGGTCCCCTTACTCTTTATTCATTGTTTTTTTCCGTAACACAACATGGCCTCTCTAATTATTAACTGCAGCCCGGCATTCCATCATCCATCATATATTTATTGAGTGTTTACCAGGTGCTTAGCTATGTTTCCAGGACCAGCTCTAGGAAAAAGCGTATTAAAAAAACAATAAAGGGCCATGAATGCATTCTATCTCATTTAATCCTCACGCAGCACCGTGAGTCTCAGGGAATTAGCCCTATTACAAATGAGGAAATGGAAGCTTACCTATGGTCACAGAGCTAACTGATAGCAAAGCCTCGATCCAAACTGAAGCTGCCTGACCACACATCCTAAGTTTAGTCCCCTGCACCTTGTCGCCTTTCTCAATCCAAAACTTACCCTCTTCATGCCCCATCTCGTGTCTATTTCCTCAGGTCCTTTTTCTAATTCGGTCGTCATGGGTGGACCCTGCCCTAGAGATTTACCAAGTCCCTGAACTCAAGGAGTTGTCATTCTGGGGGCCACAGGACAAAGACCGTAAACAAACACGTATGCAGCAAGAGCCAGTTGGGGATACAGTATAAGAAAGGAAAAGGGGCAGTGAAAAGGAGAGCCAGACCGACCGGGGGACTCTGTGTTAGGCGGGGCAGGCCGGGAGGGCCCCTTGAGTAGGGGACGTTTGAGCAGAGGTTGAACATGGCAAATGCGATGCAGATGGGAAGCTGGGAGAAGGACCCACTGGTCACGAAGGGAGGAGTCAGCAGGGCGTGGCAGCTAAGAGCACGCCCTCTAATGTCAGTGCTCCTGGGATGAAACATCTCCTGGACCATGTAGTGATCATGTGACTTGTTCAAGTTTCTTCAAATTCTCTGGACCTCAGTTGCCTCCTCTCTAAAATGGGGCTAATATAATGGCATTCGCTTCAAGGGTCATGTGGGGGTTAATTGAAAACAATGTCTGGTACACAATAAACAGTAAATATCAGCTGTTGCTTTCTCTCTCTTCTTAGCTCTAAATAACATACCCATCACCTCCTTAACTTAATATCATTGCCCTAGAGTCTGTTTCCATACTTTAAAAAAGGATAGGCCTTTTAAACATTTTTGTGTTTTCAATAAAATATGAAGAAGGCCAGCAAAATACAAGCTAAAAGGGAAGCGCTTCTGACTGACTCACGGCAGCAGCAGGCAGGCAGCCTTGTCCCCTGCCTTTGTCCCAAGGAGGCCCTGGGCCGCGGGAGGACACGGTTAATAGCATTCCCCTTTGACAGAGCTCCTGACATGATGATCGGCCTGAAATAGAGCCCGAACATGTAATTGTTAAAAGAATGTTGAAAATGGCAAAGCACAGCCTCTTGGTGCTTTCTTTCTGTTTTTTTCTTTTTGAGAAAAGAGATTACTAGGCCACACCACACATCGCCATCCTTGAGGTAGATGGTGAGGGTTGTTTATTTAGCTCAGGCTTAGTCACGAGTTCAGAACATTCTGTGGGTTTTACTGGAACTAGATATCATGGCTCATCCCAAGCCAGATCACTCTGAATAAGGTTGCCAGTGACCTCCCCAGGGCAGTGGCTGAGATTCTCAGACTCTACCAGAGAAAATGGGCCTGCTGCTTCTCCTTCAGCCTCAGGGGTGGCCCCCATGACCTCCTCACTCCACAGAGCCCAGCTCTGCAGAGCTGGAATGGGCCCTGGCAAGTGTGCTCCGTGCCCCGTGAAGGAGACCTCCCCACGGTGTGGAGCCTAGAGAGCCTGCCACTTTGGATTCTAGAAGCTTCTCTGACGACTGGAGGGCCTGTTATGTTTTTATGCCTTTTGCGTGTCTTCTTTGTATGCTGCTCTGTACTTGGGTGTGGTGAGCTCAAATACGGGCCTGTTGTTGAGGGTTTCTTGGTCTCTTGCCTGTTGACTTCATTTCACTTCACCACAGTGAGGTGAAGTCGACTCCTCACCAAACCCCCTTCTCTTCAGAGTTTCTGAACCTCACTCTGTTCAGGGGAAGACACTCGTGTTTACTGAGGACCGTGCTGTGTGCTAGCCAGAGGATAGGAACTTTCAACTACAGAAATGTGTCTAATCCTCTCCACAGTCCTGCGAGGAAGAGATAACCCGCCCTCTTTAGAGAGGAAAATGAGACCCAAAGACCCAAATGACATAGTGACTAAATAAAAGAGTCATTTCAAACCAAAGTCAGGTAAACTCAAAAGTTTCTTTCCGTGGTACTGTGCTCTAATGAGAAAATCCATATAATTAAAAAAAGAAAAAATCTGGTGTACAGTTTAATCCTCCGTGAAATAGTTACATTTTTAAGACCTGAGATTTACTCATCCAAATGAAGTTTTAGATGGAAAATTTAAGCAACAGTATATGTCTGCAGTGGGGTCGGGGAGCAGAAAAAAGGCCAACAAACTATGATATTAAGGGTGAGACACTCAGACAAGTGTGTTTCTCTCTCTGGTCCTCAGTTTCCACAACTGTGGGCTAAAAACAAAAATTTAGAGATAACATTTTTAATGTCCCTTCCAGCTCTTCCTATGGAGTCTCCCCTGTGTGAAAGGAGACAGTCTGTTTTCTTTTTTCTATTATTTACTTACATTTGAAGACCTTTGTTTCTTTGGAAGCCAAATCAAGTCTGATGGAAGTATCAGGCAGGATGTCTGTGATATAAACCTTCTAATGGAGCTTTTAGGTGCATGCACTGTTGGGGAAGCCTGTGGACCTGAGAGCAAGTTATTTTGTGGCGAGCAGATTTTCTTGGGATGTATTTCTTGAGTGGAGGTTGGGGTTGGGCTCACTCTGCATCTTCAGTTATTAGCATCTCCTACCCTTGTGACACAGGTGTAGGTGAGAGATAGGGGGATACCTGGGTAAGAAATAACCATCTGAGTGAATGGGACCAAGTCCATTGTGCCTCACCAATGCGGATTTGGAAGATGCAGGGACCAGGGCCTGTAAAGACCTCTAGCTGAGGAGAAATTAGGCTTCAAGTGTTGAGTCTGGTGGAAGTTTCCAGAAAGTGATGTTAAAAGTGTGGATAGCGATTACTGGTGAATGAGTAAATAAAAAGGGAAGATGATCCAAATCAGTCCAAAGAACAGGAGTCTAAGGAACAAGGTCCGAGATTGAACCAGGGAGTTCTCCTCTACAAAGGTTGAGCAGAAGTTGGTGTCCATCATGGGCAATGCAGGAAGCTGTGGTTACGCCTCATCCTGGGGCTAAATTTGGTCAACACTTGCTCATGTTTTACCTCGTGGTTTAGGAAACCTGTGTTACAGAAACGAGATTCAGGGGCAGAAGGGACTTTAGAAACTACGCCTTCTAACCTCCTTTACAATGCAGGAGCCACTTCAGAACAATGTTCTTCAAAACCTCTAAAAATGGCATTTCCACTATTTGTCAGGCTTTCCAAATCCTTTAAGGAACAGTGCAATGAGTAAGACAGCTGGACTTGAATGCCGACCAGGGACACTCAGTAGTTGTGTGGCCTTGGGCAAAAAACTAATCTTTATGAGCCTTAGTTTCTTTAAAAGAAATCGGAATTCTTAATACTTTATAGGGGATGTTGTGAGGATTATATAAATGTTTATAAATAGTTTGGCACACGTCTGGCACAAAAAAATGCTCAGTAAGTGTTAGCTTCTAACGTGCTTTATGTAAATACATCTCATTTTATTCCTGCGAGGATCCCACAAAGTAGTTATTATCAGCCCATTTTATGTGCGAACAGATTGAGTCTAAGAGAATTTGAATTAAGCTGATTATAGTAGCAGAGTTAATAAGTGGCAGAGTTAAAAAATTAAGCTAAAGGTTTATCTAGCTGCAGAGCTTGTCTGTTGTCAGTTGGTCACAGAGCCCTCCATGTTGAGCGAAATTCGCTTTCCGGCATTTGGGAAGCAGCATTAAGGACGCGAGTCCTTGCATGCTGTGAAAATTAAGTAAGATAATAAAAATGAAACACCTTGCACACTGGGCGTATAATATTTCCTTGTACTAAATTTCCACTAGTACAGAGCCTGATACAGAGCAGGTAGGTGTGCAGTAAATAATGTCTTAATAATGATGGCACACACTTCGAGGTTTTGACACACCCTCGATAAAGTCTTTCGTTCAAGCACTGTGCAGATATGAGAGGGCGCCTATCACGCCCTTTTCCAGTCGCTTCTCCAGGCTACGTGTTACCAGTTCCCTCACCTTCCAGCCATTCCTCACATCTTTGAACAGAGGTCACATGGGATGGCTGCCAGGGTCACCGTGGGGAAAACCAAAAGGAGAAAGTCACAGGCCTGACTCTCTTGACCCCTGGTCACCCAGCCTCATTTCCGTTTCCCAAACGAGACACACCGTATGACACACTGTGCCGACTTTCCCGTCCACTCTCAACAAGTCTGCTTCAAAGCACAGTTGAATGATTCAGCTGGGGCGAGGCCCACAGAGTGGGAACATTTGATGTGCCGGTGACACTCAGGAGTGCGACCCGAGCCCCACACACTTGCAATGGGAAGTGGTTTCTTAGATCTCCCCAGAAGAGCTGCCTCATTCAAATCTTTAGTCTTAATATGGTATTAACCTGCTTTTACTCCTCGACTGGAGTTCTCTGCCCTGAGACCTGTTAACCCAAATTGCTCTTTCTGTTCCAATAGTAGAAATAATGACATTGGGATTACGTGCAAATGGCATGGCAAATTATGTGGCGGTAACAATAGTCCCAAAGGGGGGTGGGCGTTACAGTGTCTGTAATCCTCGCATTCCTGACAGTGAGGTGTGGAGGAAGCTGGGAAATGCTACCTGAATCCCAAGGTCAGGCAACTTGACTCGGATGTGCTCTTGGGCTTGAGGACCAGTGGAGGCCCACGTGCCTTTGCTTATAGAATGAAATCCCATTGCTTCCACATTGAGAGCACCCCGCTTTGCAGAATCTAGATGTGTGGCCCTTACTGCGAGAACTGCTAAGGTTCTTTCATTCACTCATCTCCTCGTTTAGCAAATTTTCTAATGATACTCATTACAGTTATTGAGAATATTTTCTTTCTGCTTTTGTTTGTGGTTTCGTTGTTGTTACACATCAGACATCGTGCTGTTTTTATTTCTATTGTTTTAATTTCATGAATTACTTTATTTCATTTCCATAGCACTTCTGAGAGGTAGATGTTGGTATCACCATTTTTAGATGAGAAAACTGAAGCTCAGAATATTTATTACTTACTAGTGCCCTTGATTGTGGATTAATTGTTATAACTCAGCAATATTTGTGTTTATTATCAAATTAATAAAAAAGCTGAAATCTAAGCCCATAAGGAACTCACTCAGGAGGTGTAACTAGCTAGTTGACTAAGTAACTAAGAGAGGTGCACTTTGAGATTTAACTCTTAAGAACATGATCAAAGAAAAAAATCTCAATTAAATACCCCAAATTAGGAAGAAACTCAAATTTTGTCAAAGCAGGAAATATCTGAGCTGACATTGTGGCATCTTGTAAACGGATACTGAGTGTAGAATAAGCTTTTATGGTTGACGGCTGAGGTCGAATGACCCCAAGCTTTAAAGGCCAAAGCTTGAGCCTGAGTACAGTGCAGAGGTGAAACATATCTTCCAGTTACAGGGTCTTATAAGGGTTTCCACTTATATTAACAGGGCCCTGGGTGGATAAGAAATAACTCCCATGAGAAATAAAAACTTTAGGCCACTTAAGGTTATGGGGTTTGAGTTTATAGTTCTCAGGTGGCATAGGAATTTCAGATAGAGTTACTCCTATAAAAATTAGCTACATATCCTTGAACAAAATAGATGCCTCTATGGAAGAAAATATCAAATATTCACAATTTGGCCTGTTTGATTCCAATAATGAAAAACAAACAAACAAACAAACAAAAAACAACCTCCACTGAAGATGAACTCACGATCGCCAATTATAAATCATTTGAGGAATGTTATACCATGAGAGCAATCCAGCAAATATAACCACTGGGGAGATAACATGCCAAGAATTCAATATAATAACATAATCTGAGAGGAAATGTAAAATAAAAAAAAACTTGAATATATTGAAAAGAAATAAGAAGGAATTACAATCTAAATGAAAGAACAGTGTACTATGAACAAAAGTGTGGGTAAGTTTTATACACACGCACACACACACACAGAAATTTCTCAAGATGAAAATATGTAGCTGTGGGGGTGGGGGGAGGAGAAACCTCAGTGGAAGGGTTAAACAGAAAATTAGATACAGAAGATGAAAGAATTAGTGGGTATAGACCTAAAGAAATAAAAAATGTGGTTCGGCAAAAATAAAGAGAAAATATAAAAGAAAAGTTAAGCAATGTAAAGGATAGAATATGTTTGTCCAGCATGTATCTAGCAGGATACCCAATAAAATAGAGAATAGAGAGAAGTAGGGGAAGTAGTATTTTAAAAGATCATTGCATGATATTCTCAAGATTCATCTATGTTGTCTCAAATGGAAGTATTTCATCTTATGGCTTCAGAACGTCATGCTAAGTGAAATAAGTCAGACAGAAAAAGTCAAGAACCATGTGATTTCACTCATGTGGGCTATAAAACTGAAAGCAATAAATGAACAAACAAGATAAACAACAAACAAAAGCTCATAGACGCAGATAACAGTGTGGTGATTACCAAAGGGAAATGGGGTGAGGGAACATAGAAAAGGGTAAAAGGGGTCAAAAAATTGTGACAGAAGGAGATTTGAATTTGATGAACACACAATGCAATATACAGATGACGTGTTATAGAATGGTACACTTGAAACCTATATAATTGTATTAACCAATGTTGCCCCAATACATTTAATAAAATTTAAAAAATAATTCTTAATTTTGAAATTATAATGACAAATTAAAAAAAGTAAAACAAAAGATCATGCCTTAGAAGTATCTTAACTAAAAGAAAGATATGTCTCTAGAATAAAGAAACACACTGAATTCTGAGTATAAAAAAAAAATACAAACCCCAATTAGACATAATGGAGAAATACAGAACACCAAACAGAGAGAGAAGCATAGAGAAAAGACAGATGTCTATGAACATACAACAATTAGACTGGATATAGCAACAGATGCTGAAAACCAGTGAAATGATATTTGCAAAGTGCTACAAAGATGAATAAGAAAAATGCAAAGAGTGATAATGAGCAAATAAATTGAGAATTATGTAAAGATAAAGCAAATACGACTAGAAAACAACGATGATTACTAATTAAAGTGTTACATGCAGGATGGAAGTAGAATACTAGTTATCAATAACTTGAAAGGTTAAAAAAAAAAAAAAAGGGTGACAGGAGTTCCTGTGTGCTTAATGCTTATATTTTGGGAGAGACAGGCAAATATTTTTAGACTTTGAGACTGCTAAATCAAAGCTCAGTGTACTAAAGTTAAGGATGATTTCTAAAGAGCAGCGTAGTAGAAGGACTTTTAAATCAATGGAGCATGAAGACAGAAGCTGGAATTAAGACAATCCTGTCAATCTGAAACGAAGAAAAAGAGGAAAAGAGAAGAAGAGCGTTAGAAAGCATAAAATAAAATGAATGGATTGAATACAAAGGCCTGGAATCGGCTCATTTGTAAATGGAGACTAGCACGTGAAAAATCATCAGGAATGAATGGGCCAGCCCATAAATAGCACTAGAAAACTGACCATCCAAATTGCAATAAATAAGTACATAAATAAATAAGGTCCTTACCTCACACCATCCACAGAAACAAATTCTACATGAATTAAAAATCAAAAGACAAACAACAAAACTTTAAAAGAAAATACAGGAGGCTATTTTAATTGTTTTGGCTAGAAAAGAAGTTTTTTAAAATCATAAAAAGACCAAACCACAAAGCAAAAGGTTGATTAATTAGACAACTTGAAATTCAAAGCATCTTCATAACAAATGGACCAATATCAAAATGGAAAGACACAGACTAATAAAAATGATTAGTGAAACATGTCATTGAAAAAAGTCGGTATAAGGAATAAACACACACACAAAAAAAACCAGGAAAAATCAACCTAGTTACAGAATAGGCAAATTATTTAAACTGGCAACTTATGAAAAAGAAGACAAGCGTGGCCTATAAATAATATTACATTTCACTTCTTTTCACATTAACATAAATAAATTTTGAAAAATACTCAGTGTTGGTAAGGATGTGGAGAAATGGCACCTCTCATTTGCTGTTGGCAGGAGTTATAAGAATCCAATTTGTACTGCAATTTGGCAATAACCATAAATCTGAGGTGGACACACAATGCCTACCATGTGATATATTTTAGGCAGATCATATATTTTAGGAAAGTTGACCTCACCACTAGGTCTAGAGAACTTTTCTACCTGCCCACAGGACTTAATGGGATCCGACTAACCAGAGTCAAGGCTTCTATCTGATGCACCACTCGGCATCCTCAGAGGCCAATGCCAATCGTTTTAGGGCTACTAGGGAAGGAACTTGCCCAGTAATGGAGCCAACCTGAGCAACGGGAGCTGAGGAACGGAGAGAAAGCAATTCTTGGTCTTATCTCGAGTCACACTAGGGAGCCTCCCCTAAAATCAGTTATCCCTGGACTTTTTAGCCCTATGAACGAGAAAACTGTCCTGTGCTATATAAGTCATTGCGAGTTTTTTCCCCCTTGTAACCACAATCAATAGCACCCTAAAATGAGTAGGATTTAACTAGACACGAGGCAAAGAGGTTAACCCAGACAAGTGAGATAAGATAAATACTGTATTTTGTGCATATTATGCTTTACTTTGAGTCTGTTCTCCCATAACGCTCTGTATTTCCCAAGCTTATACTTTGTCGCTCTTAATTGTTACTGCTTATTTCCTACTTAAAATGTAGGTGCATATCTGTTGTTCAGATTCTGGGGAAGAGCCAGTACAAAGTAGCAGGAGGGGAGACACAGCCTAAAAATGCCATAGCAAAAATGAGTGTGCAAATGAATTCACACATTCATTTATTCGACAGAACTATGCTAAATACTTGACTTTTACTTCATTTAATTCTCAGGACATCCCTCCAGGTAGGCGATATGACAGAAACTAGCACGTAGTAAGTGCTCAATGTATTGAGTAATAGTAGGTGGAGAAATGAATAAATCCAAATATCGTGAGTTTTTTTGTTTTAAACCTCTGATGTTACTGCCCATGAAGGTTGGTCGGGTGCCTCTCCTGAGCTAGCAAAGCAGAAAGCCATTGTTGAAGCAATGAGATTAATCCTGGCAGATGGTGGTCTATTGATCTGAAGCACTTTTTTTCAGAGCTTGATGAGCAGGATGCTTTAAAAGTCTAATCTGATTCTCCCAACAAAGTTTAAATCATGGAGAGAATAATAAATCCAAGCTATGTGGACAGAAGGAGACTTCTGCCTTGATTAATACAAAGAGTAAAGGTTCTGAAAGATGATATTAATCCACATGATGAAGACAGACAGTAAAGCCAATTAGAATATAAAATATTTAGCTCATAGTAGTTAATAAAATTAATTTAAAAGAGATAGACTAGTTATAACCTAGGAATGAAGCTGTTCCCATAATCAGATGCTTGAGAATCTGTTCTGGAGACTGTCAACAGGAATGAGGAAGGAACAAACACAACCTTAAGAGACCGTGGAAGGAATGTATTAGAGCTAGTGGCATTGCCACAGGCAAGGGAACTTAATGGGTAAAAATGTGGATAGTAGAGTTAGACTTGTAGGTTATTACCCAATCTCCTCCACTTAATCTTTAAGCTTAAGTTTGCTTCCAATCTGTAAGTGGAGATAATCATCAGACTTACCCTATAGGGATGGGGTGCAAACAGCATCGTCTGGAACGTGGTAAATGCTTGATCGGTACTACCTGATGTTATTGTTGAGGGGTCTAAGAAAAAGGACAAGCCAACAAAGATGGCTCAGTCCGAATATAAATCAGGGAAGAATTGTGTGCATATCTATATACATAAGGGATTAGGGAGATAGTAGGATTTTTGTAGGAGAAGGTCTTCTTGCTTTCAGATGTGTGCATTTAAATTTAGTGCAGACTTTACTGTGTGCTTCGCTCTGTGCCAGACTCAGGGATGCGTGAAGGAAACTTACAACACATAGCTTTCAGTCATCTAGCTTTCAGAGGCAATTGGACATATAGGCTAACAGTCTAGTTTTGAACTCCTGTTCTGTCACTTAATAGCATTTCATTTTTCTCCCAAACCTCAGCCTTCTCATCTGAAACCAACCCCTAAGGTACTTGAGAGGCTTAAGGATAATTTAAGCCAAGTGCTTGCCAAAATGCCTCGGTATATACTAAGAAATGTGTAGGGGTAATAATAATAGTAGCATAAATATAAATAAGAGTAGTCGTAGTAATAATATTAACATCTGAATTTCTACCTGGTGGCCAGGTGAGAGGCTCAGAGCAGCAGTGTAAACTTCGCAGAGGATATCAGAGGGCAGATGAAGCCATCGCTGCAAAGAGTCTTTTCCATGGGGAGAGAGGCGGAGGCATGAGGACTGGGATTTGAGAGGAGAAAACAGGGCCAGCGTCGAGAGCAAATGAGCCAACAGAAAGAACAATGGAAAAAACAAGGGAACGAACAATGAGATCCGAGGAAAGATGGCATTTCAACAATATGGAGCGGATAAAATCTAATATCCCTGAGAGGTCAAAGAAATTGAGACTTGAGGCAAGATTTGGAGTAAATTTCACAAGGGCAGTTTCAGTACCATTCTAGAGGCAGGGATTGGACCGTAGACGCTTACAGCAGAAAACACTTTGAAAGTGAAATGAGTTGGTAGCTAAGATGCCACATAGGTATATGTATCATCAGGATAAGAGGCTGTATAGCTCCGTCCATGCATTCAGACCTAGTCAGCATGACATGTCAGCTAGGAGGAGGCTTTTCTTCCACAGCATGCCATCACCTTCCCAGCCTCCCTTGCAGTTAGGTGTGGCCAAGTAACCAAGTTACAGCCAGTGGAGAGTGAGCTGAGTGATAGGATTTTCTCTGGACGATCCTCCCGCTCTATTTCTATTCCCAGCTGAACAAGAAGCCTCCAAGGATGTAAAGGAGGATTCACTAACAGAAGGTGCCTCGGTCCCTGAATGACCACATGGAGCACTGTCCTGTACCTTCCCCACAACTGTCACTAGACATGAGTAAGAAATAAAATATTATTATATTCGGTCACCAATTTTTTAAAGTTGTTTGTCACAAGGTTAACCTAGCATGACTAATGCAGTTAATAACCACTCCGAACATCTGCTTTTTCATTCGTAAAATAGAGCTAGTAATGGCTACTTACCCGACAATTAGTCTTTCCCTTTATCCTTGCTGGTGGGACCCTAATCATGATAGGTTAACTGGCATTCTTTTGTTTTAAGGGAGTCTGAGTGCTTCAAGCCTTGGAATGGGGTGTGAGTGAGTGTGTGAGTGTGTGTGCACATGCGTGCAGGGCATGTGCACTGACCAGTTTAAGCCAGTTGTGGCAATTTCCTTCCCCTGCTCTGTGAATGAATCAATCCTGGGCATAGTTCAGTGACACATGGAGGGCAATCTTCTCTGAAGCCCCTGGAAATTTTTCCTCATTCTTAAAAATGTGCTCAAAAATGACATTTATTTCCCTTGTTGAATTTTGGACATCATTATGTGAGGATGTGATGCCTGGAACTACAGCAGCCACCTTGTGCTCATTTAGTGAAAAATCTGAAAGCAAAAGCCGACAGGTTGAAGATGACAGAATCCCGAGGTTGTAGGGCCGATCCTAGACGCACCCTACGACCAGAAGTGTTTTAGATGAGATGACATGTTTTTTTAAATTTACACATTCGTAGTTGGTTCTTTTGCTGCTTATGTCAAAAATATCCTAACTAGTATGTTGGTTAGGATTAAATCAGTGAAAACATAAGAATTGCAAGCCATGTAGTAGACAGTCAAAAATATTATCAAAATAACCACCAGGATTATCATCATGGAAGCCTCGATCTCCTGACCTCTACCCAACACTTCAGGTCTCATAGTCTCCCCGATCTGAACAGAAAAATAAAATATCCTTTCGGACTGTGACATAATGTCCCAAGTGGTGGGATAACGGCCTAAGAAAGATAATCAAAGTCTTATCTCTTTTGGAAACTGAGGCTATGGAGAAGAGAAGGTTATTGGAGACACTGGGATGTGTCTTTTAGATAATGAATTATTTGTGAGTAAAGTGAAACCTTTGACTAGCAGGTGTCCTATACAAATAAGGGTATTACTGGCTGGATAATATTTAACAAACACTTCCTCCTTATCGCAAGTAATCCAAGGCAATAAAATAGATTATTACAAGTCGTGACAAGTAACAGGTGGGGAAAGCGTGGAATCCTATATGTTATTTCTAGTAATTGATAAATAGGGATGGATGCAGAGCCTCTCTCCATCCTGCTTCCTACCTTCATTCAGGTCGCTCAGAAAGATGAATGCTGCTTTCACGCCAGTATCAAGACCGTCTTCATCCCCCTAGAATCTAATGAAGGGAATCGATCTGTGCGATGAAGAACTAGATGGAAGTATTGGTCATTTTCTTGCCATTGAATGGCAGTAAGAATGGCAAGAATCACCACCACAGCGTCACGAAGGAGAAGACAAGAATGACAACAGAAACTTTACTTTGCTGTTTTCCTCTTTATCTGTGCCTTTCATATGTAATCCCTTTATATTTGATGCTCGAACCAACCGGTGAGGTAGCCTCCATTACCCACATTCAACAAACGAGGAAATTGATGCTCAGCGATGCTGACCGATTTATCTGCGATCACAAACAAAAAGTTCAGATGAAGGACTTAAAATCAAGTCCCTGAGTCCAAACACCTTGTCGCTTTTGCTGAACCACATCGCCTTTCATTTCTCCTCTCGGGGATGAGACTTTTTATGGACAGTGGACCTGCTAGAACCCTTTCGCATGCCTCACGCTGGAAAGTCAAGTAGCCTTCTGAAATTTCCCCTTAAGATGAGTTGGATTTCCGTCTGGCCGTGTAGCCCCAAACACTCTAGGCTAATGTCGAGCACCTTCCTCCTCCGTCAATGGCCCTTCTGCTGGGATCCGGACAGCATCCATTCATGTTATAAAACGCGCCTGCTTTGCAGACACGTATGTTTCATATTTATCCTTCCGAACAGTCATGTCACGCAGGGATTGACAGTCCCAGTGTATGGATGAGGAAACAGACTCCGAGAGGCTCTATCCCATGTCCAGACTGATGGCGCCCCTGCGAGATTCACCTGACCTCCCGGCCTCCCCGTGCTTCTGCTGGAACACGTCTTGACAGATGACCCCAACGCACTGCTATCCTTGATGACAGTCTGATTTCTGTGAAGCTTTGGATAAACTTCTTTCCATGATTCCTTTCCTAGCCTCAGTTTCCCCATCTATTCAAATGACACACAAAAATAAGGGTGAGTTACCTATATTTGGTCTGTCGGAGTAGTTTGAATTTTTCTGGATCAGAGTGAATAAAAATTGCCTTGTTATTTCGCTAATTAATATCTTCTTGGAAGTGCAACTATTAGTGCACGATAAATGATAAGGCTTATAGTTATGGATGACAGTAATTGCTTTTCTTCTTCATCTTTATTTTTATTATTTATTTATTTATTTATTTATTTTGCCCTTACCGTCATCCTAGCTTATCCTGAGTTATAGCTAACTCTGCAGGGGTTAGGAAAACATATTAAAAAATCTAAAGAATAGGTTCCTTTCCCAAGGGTTTGGAAATGGATGAATCATCTTACTCTGCTTGCAGCATTCAGACTGTGTGTTTGACACATGGGCAGGAAAGTAGGCTCTTTGAAATTTGAGCTGAGTATAGATCATGTCACCTGGCTGGCGCGTGACCTGTTTCACTTGCCACCTGACCCCCTGTGCCCAATGTCACCTGGAGCCTGAAATCTGGAAGTGGAAAGTCCTTGACTGGAGTCAGTGGAGAGAAAATCATCACCTGCTTGGCTGCAAACATGCCCGGTGACCGCGTCACTGTTTGTTAAGTGGGATCAGCTAATAGTTGCACAGCGGGTCTTCAAAGTCCTGGGGTGGCGCTGATGAAGTTTCTGTAAATGCTCTCCCCATGCGAAGGCCTTGGACTTTGAATCCCAAGTGCACTGGGAGCGTTTCGACTTTGCCAGCAGGCTTTCTGGACAACTCTGTTTGGTTAAACTGCAGTGGAAAAGAACTGACTTCATCCCCACCAGCCTTCTCCTGGGTCTCTCTGCTCCAGCCACCCTCCTGCCTCAGGGCTTTTGTGTTTGCTGCTCCCCTGTCCGGACACCCCCACCACCACCCGCCCCCTGCACCCCAGATTACAGCATAGCTGCTCCTACATTTCACTTATCTACATACAGATCACCTCCTCAGAGACCTTCCGGGCTGCTCTTTCTCATTCCCCTGCCTTATATTTCTCCATAGCACCTGATTCCATTTTATATATTTATTTGATCTGTAGCCTGTGGTTCGTCTTCTCCACCAGAACAGACGTTTCCTAAGGGCAGAAGCCACATGTCTTTTGGGGACCGATCTGTCCCCAGCGCCTACAGTACACCCTATTCCATAGTAGAGCCTCAAGAAATATTTCTCGAATACGTGAAAGAGCGAAGGAACAATTTTCCCTCATTTTAAAAATGGAAAACCTGAACAACGGAGAGTGAAAATAAACGAGTCAAGTTCAACAGCCATTTAGTGGCAGAGTTCGTATTAACACTGATTTCCTTAACTCAAAATCAAGGTTTTTTTTTTTTTTTTTTCCTTCTATAAAACACTGTTCTCCAAATATTAATCTCTAACCATTTTGTGTCTATGGAGATAACTGATCTTTATGAGGGAAAAGTGCTTATTAACTGACTGCTTATTGAATTTATCTGTTTTATCACTGTCTCAACGACAAAGGTAATTGGAAGTTACCTAAGCTATTTCATTTTAAAAATATTTTTGAATATAAATGATTATAGCATTTATTCTGAGTGTGGATATACATAAAGTATAATTAAAAATTAGTATTGTAATTTCATGCAGAAGTAGCCTTTAGTATATTTTACATATTTAGTAATTGGAATCATGCTGTATGCAAAGTTTTCTAATCTGTGCTTTTCCATGTTATATTTTAGACACGGTCTGATATCACTAAAAATCGCATTGTTTTAGGGACTGCATAGATTCTAATAGCGTAGCGTCCCACATTTTTATCTAGTCATTTTCCTATTATTGATCAAGAAGGTTGTTTCCACGTTTTATTTATTAGATTTCTAGGTTTTAGTCCTTTTATATTTCTAGGTTCAGATATTGTATTAACATTTTCATACTCGTCAAAACTAAGCAGAGAATGAATCATCCAAGTTCTTACTAAAAAAACCTACTCATATCTAAAAAATCCTGGGTCGAAGCTCAGAGCTTCTCTTCCAATCAATGAACATTGACGGTTTCACTCACTGGCACTTCCGCTCTCTGAGGCTGGATGTGGAAGGTGGGGGTGTGGGGGTGTGGGGGTGGCGAGGCTGAGACGCCCTGGCCAATTTGAGAGCAAATGTTTGCATTTCTGTCCCATGTGTGCGGTTCCGGCCTTTGTAGCAAAGGGAATAAAAAGCCAGACTCACTTTTGTGGCGCCTGCAGAGCTCTGGGTCTTAATGACCCTGGCACTGTTTATACCGAGTCCTAGTCAGCATGACTCAGCCCCAGAGTAACACTCGGCAGCTCTGCAAGGCCAGGGCTTGGTCCTCCCTCCCATCACGGTGGGGGAAGGAAGGGCCCTGGAGGGTCTCTTAGTCTGAGAAAGAACCCCGTGTCCCCAAAAAGTGTGGCTTGAGCCAGTGGGATAGTCTGGCCATAGCTCTGGTTAGTGGCGGCCTCGCTGAAAACCTGCCACGCTTGCAATGCTCCATTCGCCGCTACTTCTCCTTGCTGTCCTGCCTCGGTAATGATCGCCGCCATCCATGGAGCCCCTCCTGTGTGCCAGCGCGCCGCGCCAGGTGCTTTCAAAAGGCCGCCTTGTGGTACCTGGCGCCTAAGGCAATTCAACCACATCTCCCGTTTTGCTGTTGCTATTTCTATGTGTCTGTTCATGAGCTTTGAAAGGGCAGAAATGGTGTCACACTCATTTTCATGTGCTTGTTACCTAGCACAGTGCCTGGTTCCTAGTAGATGCTCAATACACGCGAACCAATAACTGAATTCGAGAGCCTCAGAGATGAAGAGTCGCTGACCATACGTAATTGTGTAAAACTTGGGAAAGAATCTCAATAGTGTCCAGCAGTTATCAAAGAGTAAAGAACGATGGTTTTATTTTTATAATGATCTTTCATATCAGGTTCTAAAAGATAAGTTTTAGGGTATTACAAACAACCAAAAAAGTGCAAATAAAAAATTTTATTCTCCCTAGGACTTTCTAAGAAGTCAGATTCTAATTATGGATTTAATTAATCTCTATTCCCAATGGTTTCTTTGGATGACTTTCTGTTCGAAGGGCTTACAGCAGTGAATAGTCCTAAAACTGTGACTGACGTCAGCTGAGTTAGATTGATTTCCTGATTCTCTCGGATCGCCACTAAGATTTCTTCATTAGGGTTTCTGCTGTCACCTTCTCAGTCTCTCCACCTCTGTGTCCTGCCACCTTCGTGGCACCTGGTCACACTACCAACAAGAGAAGGAAAGGAAATGGAAAAGGAGGTGGAGATGGAAGGCAAAGAGAAAGAGCTCTGATACTTCTGAGTTTTTATAAGTCACAACGGACCAGATTTTATTTTTGATACCAGTTGTTTTCCCAGTGTCTTGTTACTTACTGCTGAATAGTTTTTAAAAAGATGTTTTAAAAATTTACACTTTGAGCACAAATGACTGAGAATGGCTAGGTGCCCACACTCTTGCCGACATCAGATATTCTCATTTAATTTTTAAAAAATAAGTAAAAATCCTAATTGCTTTAACATCGGTTTATTTGATTACTCGTGAGGTTCGGTATTGTTCCATATCTTTCTTAGCCAATTGTGTTTCCAGTTTTATAAATTGTCGGTTCAAAGAGTGAAATAGGTGGTAGTACTATCCTTAGACCATTGTCTTTGGAGATTCGCGGCCAAAATGCTTCCCAAAACACACCAGAGTTTTGCTGTAATGCACTTTGGTGAAATTATTATTCTCAGTTATAAAATAGGGAGGATCTCTCTAGAAGCATCTGCCGTCTCTGAAGGGGAACATGGTCATTATGCTCACATGAGGTGCTAGAGAAGTATGTTAATGATCTAAAGATACACGAGACGTGGTCCCTTGACTCCAGGAGCTCACGATTGCATAGGAAGGTGCATCAACATAATCCGTTATGGTACATTATGATAGGTGCTCGGATAGAGCAGCCACAGTGTGCTATGGAGTCTAGAAGAAGTTCATCTAAAAAAGATACATAGTGTAAGGAAGGATAAGGCCCCAAATAAGGCAGCACTCTAAGTAATGTAGGAATAGAGGAGGAAGTAAGGAATGAATGAAGTAGAATCTTCAGGAGTGGAGGTCGGAACTGTGTGTTGAGTTCCAGATGTGTGGACCTTTCTTTACCCTGAAGTCCCTTTATCTGTCCCTTCTCCACATGTGTGGCAGGAAGGAATTTGTTATTTTGCCAGGAATTAGGCAGGAATTTGTTATTTGGAACAGACTTTGTTCTTCTCTATCATATAACCTCTACTGATGAAAACACATCAAAGTTATCTATTACAGGGAGTCATTATTAGCAAAAATATTTTAAAACGAGTTTATGGGCCATGTCAAGGCTCTACTCTAGACTTGACTGGGACTAGAAGAAATCATAAAGTTTTGATGGTGCAGACGTGAGAGGATGCTTCCACAGTGATCTTAGCTGCCTCCCCCGCACCCCACTGGTAAAGGAAAGAAACATTGTCCAAGGTGCTTTATGTATTTCTCTATGTGTCCCCCTTAATCCTTGCGGTAAGAAGAGGCTCAGGGGCAGGCCATGGTGGACCTGAGTGAGATGCCAGCATAAAGCCCTTTAATGGGTTCCATCTTGAATCTGGGGGTTGGGGAGGAGGAAATGATCTTCAAGGTCCATTCATGTCTTCTTGAAAGGTGCATACTCTCCAGAGATAGGTCTAGGGAGAGAAATTGAATCAGTTCTTCTCTTTATATGTGTAACTCACTAAATCTCTGTCACTCTTCTTCCATTATGAGTTTTCAAAACTTTTTTTTTTCCTCAACAGGCCTTTTAAAGTTCACAGTGTAGTATACATTACAAAAATCAAAAACTTGGTCTACTTTTTGGATTTTCAGGCTTCTATTCATATTCTCTTGTCTTTGACCTCTTACTCGAGTTAATTTCCAAAGCACATTGCCGGAAATTGCTAACCCACCTATCATCTGCTTACTGCCATTCAGATTTTAGAAGCTGACTCATTGGTTAATCCCACCCAATCAGACTAGGATGCTGCTGCTCCTCTGGTAAATGATCCGTGAAGTAAGAAGATTCATGGTTACCTTTGTCTGTCCCCACCACTGCTCATCATGTCAAGGTAGTTTCACGTGTCTAAGCAAAAAGATGACAAAATGACATTTTTCATAGCAATTTTCTGTTTGTTTTTTTTTCCTGAACCTGCATATTTAATTCACTGATTATTTTTCAGAGAATGATTAAGAGCAATAATTAGTTTCCTAGAAAAGAGGTTTAGTTTTAATTATGGTTTCTTTTTTTGTTTTAATAACTCATTCTGTATTGAATACGGGCTAAAAGATTTTTCCAGTCGTTTCCTTAGAAACATTAATAGACTTTGTCAGTTTTTATTGTAGCCATTTTCTATGATAAAATTAGTATGTGTATTTCTTCATATACTGTAATAGTTAAACCACAGCCTTCAAATTGAATTGTCTTGGTTTAATTACTTACTGTGCCACCTAATGGATTATTTTAAATTAATCCATACTCAACCTCGGTTTTCTGTAAAATGTGGATGCTAATACATATCTCATAAAGTTTT
>NW_006442104.1:1089592-1125279 GCF_000325575.1 Pteropus alecto
TACTATTTGTGACACGCTGAAACACACACACAGAAACGCACACACATACATAAGCACAAAAGAATGCGTATCTGAAAGATACTTACCAAGTCAATGAAATCCAAGACACATCTAGGAAGGAGGAAGTCAGCTAAAATAAAGCTCCTGTGTTTCAGTAATTGATTTAATGAAGACCTGCTGTGTGACAGCTGATGGCCTTAATGGCTGAAGAAGTCATAACTCTTGCTCTCAAGGAGTTTACATTCTAGTAGGGAAGACAAGTCACAAAATTCTACAGGAAGTAGTAGGAGGAAATACGAGTAGAGGAATGGGGAAAGTTAAGGGGAAGGAAGAAAAGGGAAAAGAAGATGGGGAGGGTAATAGAGAAGTGGGAGGGGTAGGAAAAGACTCAGCTTTGGGAGTTTGCTTTGCCTTAGGAGAAAATACATTTTCTACTTATATGAAGAGTCATGATTCCACACTAAAAATTTGACTTGAACTGAGTTGAAGAAACCATGACTGAAAGACTGCTACCTGCTCATTATGTGGACAGTAACAACAACTTGTATTCGCTATGTTTTTCCCAGGCATCAGGCACTGTGCTGAGAGTTTAAAATATAACAATTCATTTAAACCTCACAATGACCAAGAGGAAGGTCCCATTATTCCTCCTTTTACAGATGAGAAAACTGAGACTCGAATACGTTATGTATCTTTGTGAAGGAAAGCAGGGTAGCGAGGACAGGGTATGTCTAAAATGCTATGATTTGGAGAATTGGAAATTGAGAATCCAAGGGTTCAGAGTGAGTTGGGACAAGTAAATGTAATACTCTCCATCTACCTTCCCAGAATCCTTGGAAATATTGGGAAGGCCCTGGAGTTTCCCCAGAACTTGGAATACTTATTCATAACATTTGATTCTACCTTAAGGGAAGGGCACTTTGGAGACATCCAGGTTATGCAAACCATTTTAACACAGTTAACATATGACAGGACAATGGCAGACCCAGGGATCTGGGCAGCCACACATGAGGAAGGTTTAGCCTGACCTGGACAGTTAGAGAAGATATCGTTGGAAATATGGCCTTGGATAAGATTTAAAGGATGAGTGGGGACTCACTAGGCATAGAGAATTAGTGAGGGTAGGGCTGGTATCACGGGTGGAATGGACAGCGTACGCAAAGGCGTGATGTCAGGCAGCTCGTGGACACCATAACTAGGCAGGCAAAATGAACATGACTAAATTAATTGTTTAAAGCTGTACCATACATCCATGGGAAAACCCAGAGCACCTCATTCATGTTCTAATTACTTGTTATTTTCTAGACAATTTGGGCAACTTAATTCTCTGCTTTCCTAAGTCTCAGCAAATGGTAGGTGAGGGAGTGAAGGTGATAACGATCGTTTTATTTTGACTTTTTTTCAATTCTTTTAAAAAAGAAGTCAAAATAAAACAATTGGACATAAAAATTTAAAACAATAGACTGTAGCCATATAGACAGGGACAGAGAGAGCAGAATCCTGTTTCACCAATAATATAATGATATGCTTGGCTCAGTGCTATATGGACTGACTGTTTACATCTGGGTTAGATCGAGAGGTTGGGACCTCTATGATGGGATTAATGTTTTTATAAGAGAAAAGAGACCAGAGCATTTGTTCGTTCTCTCTCTCTCTCTCTCTCTCTCTCTCTCTCTCTCTCTCTCTCCCTCTCTCTTTCTTTTTCTCTGACATGTGAAGACAGAGCAAGAAGACAGCTGATTTCATCCATGGGTCTTGACTCACAGCTCCTAAAATCCTTGAAATTTCCTAAGTGTTGAGAGTGACAAAAGTGTCTCCTGCTACATTAATGTGGTTACTTTTGTGCTCCACCCAAAGATGAGGGCTGTTCATCAGAGAACCAAACACATGATTAGAGGGTTAGAAAGTTTAGTCCAACCTCAGACCTCCAGGGAGCAGAGAGAGTCTGAAGGTTGAATCAGTACCCAATGGCCAATGATTTAATCAGTCATGGTTATGTAATGAAGCCTCCATAAAAACCCAAGAGGATGGGAGGCAAAGAGCATCCAGGTTGGTGACCATGTGAAGATTCAGGGAGAGTGGCTCAGCTGGAGAGTTCATGGCAGCACTGGGCCCTTTCTCCGTACCTTGCCCTGTTCATCTCTTCCATCTGGCTATTCCTGAGTTATATCCTTTAATAATAAACCAGTGATCTAGTAAGTATAATATTTGACTGAACTCTGTGAGCTACTTTAGCAAATTAATTGAACCTGAGAATGAGGTCATGAGAATCATTGATTTATAACTCTGCCAGTCAGTCAGAAGTACAAATGACAACTTGGGCTCGCAATTGGCATGTCGAGTTGAAGGGCGTTTGTAGCTGGTTGGGGAGAAGTACAGGTAACAACCTGGGCTTGGGACTGGCCTTTGAAACCCAAAGAAGAGGTCATTGGAATACCTAATCTATAGCTGGTTGGTCAGAAGCACAAATAATATCCTGGACTTGGGACTGCTATCTGAAGTGGGGGAGGCAGTCTCGTAGGACTGACCACTTAACATGTGGGATCTGACACTAGCTATCTCTGGGTAGTGTCAGAATTTAGTTGAATCGTAGGACACTCAGCTGGTGTCCCAAGAATTGCTCGTTAGTGGGAAAACACCCCCCCCCCACCCTACATGCATGTTGGAATTGGGTCTAGAACACCATGTTAGCTCCAGGATGAAAGCATTCACCAAGAACCTGGGAAAACACCCCCCCCCACTCCCTGCCCTACATGCATGTTGGAATTGGGTCTAGAACACTATGTTAGCTCCAGGATGAAAGCATTCACCAAGAACCAGACCATACTGGCATCCAGATTTTGGACATCCTAGTCTCCAGGACCGTGAGAATAAATGCTTGTTGATTAAACAACCCAGGCTATGTCAGTTTGTTATAGCAGACAGGGTTGATTAAAATACCCAACCCTACCCCCAAAGCAATAAATATGGTTTCTGAAATATTCCTGGAGCACAGTGGAGACCACTCACATCTCGATGTGTGTCAATGATGTATAACTCATCACATCAGCACGTTTGAGAACTAAGGAAGATGAGTCTAAGCTACCTCCTAGGTTTTTGATTTGGGAGCAGGTGGAAAGTGCTGCTATGAATGGACCATTGCATTAAGGAGAGGAGCTGGCTTGTGTGAGATACCTACATGATAACGGGGAGAGAGATATCCAGCAGGCATCAGGACATTTGAAGCTCACGGAGAGGTCTGGGGAAGTAATTTAGATTTGGGAAATCAGTGGCTGATAATAAGTCACTGAAACAGTGAGCATGTGGAAATTTGCCTAGGACGCTATGATTATATAATGACAAGGGATGCCAGCTGGACTCAGAGTCCTAACAAGAGAGTTGAGAAAACCCAAGAGACGATAAGATGGCCTCTCTGCATTCCGCCATTTTTTTTTTTTTTGAATGTGCCTCTTCAAGGCTGATGTCCTGAAATCCATGGATATTTTAGGTCCAGAACAGAACTGAATTTCACCTGCCTTATTTGAGCATCTGTAGTTCTACTAATGTAGGTTGTGCCTATATTAATGCTCTGTCAGCCATACTTCACTGTTGACTCACTTGAATCTATAGTCAAACTAAAACCCCTGAGTTATGTTTATATTAACTGTTATAAAGTTGCATTTCTGTAACTTGTGCTAGTGCAGTTTTTTTTTTTTTTTTTTTTTAGTGCAGTTGGTTTTTGACCTTAAATGTAAGTCTTGTCTACATTTTTTATCCTTTGTTCCAAGGTTACCTAGATAATCAAGAAAAAAAAAGATGTTATGTTTTATTACTTTGATATAAGGACTCAAGTAAATGATTAATAAAAATTATCATCCAAAAATATTTTAATTAAAAACTGTGGTTTAAAGGGTCAGGTTTCAATTATCTAGGTGATTATAAAAAATGTGTCATTATTTATTTAAGCCATTCTATAAATGTGTTCTAAAAGTCTGCTGTCTGCAAGGCGGTGTACTGAGGGGTGAGTATTCAGGAATATAAACAGCCCCATCTCTTTTTTTGTGAGGTTTATTCTGATATGGGGAAGACGAACATTAAGAAAGCAAGTAGAAATGTAAAATCGTTATACGGGCCACGAAGAGAAAGTACAGGCTTCTATGAAAAAGAATAACAAGGGGATCTTGTTTAGAAAGGTGAGTCAGGGCAGGCTTTTCTGAGGAAGCGGCGTTAAGCTAAACCTGGAAGTGTGAAGAGGTCTCAGGTAAGGGCGATGAAATGGGAGGGGCAAGTCTTCAAGACGAATTTGGGCAGTTGCACGATCCTGAGGCAGGAGAGTGATTATGTGTCTGAGGGCCGAAAAGAAGGTTAAAGCGATTGGTTGCCAGCAAAGGAGTGAGCCCGATGGGACTGCCATCAAGGGGGAGGCCAGGTCATCTTCGTCTAGCACGCCACGTCAAGGATGGTGTTGTTTGTTTTCCCACATGCAATGGGAAGCTTTTGAAGGGTTTTCAACAAGAAAGTACATTTTTATTTGAGAAAGATGAGTTTGGAGTGTGACTTAGATGATCATTGCCAAGGTTCAGGTGAGTGATGCTGGTGGCTTGCACTAGGATGGTGGTAGAGATGTAGAGATTCATAAATGGCTTTCAGAGGACATGTCGGGGAAGGTATAACTAAACATAGGCAGGTTTTTGTCCTGTTCAGCTGGGTAGACAGAAGTAACATTTACTAAGATAAGAAAAACAAGAGTAGAAACAGATTTACAAAGGCAGGTCAAGATATCCAATACGGACATGTTTAGTTCGAAGGCTTATCAATAGTCTTGAATGTAAGAAATCACACTTCTGGCTGGAGAGACCAATTTTAGAGGCCTTGACATGGAGATGAAATTTAAAACCCATAGATAAGGCTGTGTGGGAGAGAGTATAGATGAAGAAATGGCTTGAGAACAATGCCTGAGGAATTCCAACATTTAAAATTGCATAAAAAGACTTGGCCAAAGCAATTCAGAAAGAAGAAAGAGAAAGAGAGAAAGAGCACCTAGACTGTAGTTTGTTGGGACACATGAGAAATGGGTTTCAAGAAGGAGGATATGATTAAATGCTACTAAGCGATCAAACAAGCATGGTCACATTAAGTGCTTTTATCATAGATGTGAGGTCCTCGTGAGGAGACATGACTTTATTAACATTTGGGCCCTTGGACCTTGCCTAGTCTTCTCACGTAGTAGATTCGGAATAAGTCAGTGAATGAACAAGGTAGCAATATTTTATTGCTTGTCAGAATTTTCAGAATGTTTTCTAATGCATGGTTAAAATTCATAATCACACAGTGAGGTAGTTATTATCAGCCCCGTTTTCCAAATGAAGAATTAGTCTCCTGGAGAAGTCAAGTTTCCTGCTAAAAGTCGAATGTCTAGTGGCGATTCTATTGTTTATACCAACTTCCCAGTTCACTCAGGATGATGGATAAATGAAGTCACATAACTAGGAATTCACATAGATTAACATATATTGCATTAACATATGTTAAGATATGTATACTGGAATGTATTTTCATATGGCTATGTGTGTCCGTATTTCCCAGACTTGAAAAACAATCAAAGACAAAAATCTTGGGGTTGCCCAGTGGCTCACAGAGGTGGTGGTCACATTCTCTAGTGTAAAGAGGTTTTTGATCCTAAATAGTGCACCCTGGATGTTGAGGTGATTGATGGAAGAGAGGAGGCTGAGGGTGTGAACCGACAGCTGCAGAGGGTTGACAGTGAGTGTGGTTGGAGACCAACAGTCATCCTGAAGAAAGAACTGCCCATTACTCATGCAGACCTTATACAGAGGACAGACTTAACATGTGCTTGGTATGGAAGAAACTGCAGTTGCATATCAAGAATTCTAGCTGCATTCACACATAGAAAGAAATGCAGCTGCAGTGACATCTTCGGAGAGTGAGTACAATAACCTAGAGTGAAGGAATTAGTCATTCTTCACCTTCTTTGTCTCACATTGTTTATTTGCTGTTAACAACGGTTAACGGATGGGAGGATTGTCTCTCCCCCCGGTGACTTCGAGTTCCCATCACATCTGCAGATCTGAATTCATCAACCCAAAATGTGGGACGTGGGACGAGCAGGACGTCTGAGACACAGGAAGTTTTGCTTCAGTTTAATGGATTTTATCATCATTTCATGTTTGAAAACTGCTTCTTCTGCAATCTCCCTTCTCTCGATGCCTTCCCAGCTGATTTGGGAGTGAATAAGCTCATAAAGGATTTCTTCTCCTTTAGACACATCTTAAAAGGAGAAGATCTTCATGATCTTTTTGTTTTCAGAAGAACAGGAGTTTGTTATTTCCATGAATTTTGATTCCTATAAAGTTCCAGCAGAGAATCACAAAATGGAACATAAAAACTATGGCTCCTGGAACCTGTGTTCTTAGAAGACGTAGTCTGTAGCTCACGGCAAGAGGCGTTTCCAAATCCCCCACTGTAGGTGAAGGACCCTGGCGATGTCTTTGGATGAGCAGAAATGCTTGAAATAAACTCATCAGGGGCTACATTCCGTGGGCTCATCATGGCTTCATGGGCATGGACCACGTTTCCCAGCAGCCCCTTTAAAGACTTAAGCGTTAGGATTGTGTCATAAACCAAAAAGAGGCTGCGTTCTTTGAGACAGTATAAAAGGCTCAGAGTATAGCACACAGTAGGCTCAGAACACCGTCAGACAACAGTCCCCAATGTATGCCATGCCCTGCGAGTGCCTCCTTACAAAAGGGGTTCCTCTGGTTAAATATTCAGGGCATAATCCCAGCACAAGTTCTTCTCAGCTAACATAAAATCTCATTCTTTGTTCTAAGAAAATCTCTCATGTTTAAGAAACCAGTTAACTTTGCTTTATTCTATGCTTTCCAGATTTCTTTAACCATAGGATTTTTTGGTTGTTTTTGCTTTTTTCTATTGTAGAAGTGTGTTTTATTGAGCACCGATTAGTGACGAGCTTGGGAAGACCTGCGTTCGAATCCCGACTTCGTCATTTTCTAGGTTACTGCCCCAGCCTCTTAGAGTTGAGTGAACTTGGGCAAGTCGTTTTTTACCTCCAAAGCTCATGGAAAAAGTGCTGACTCAATAATCATTGCAAAGATTAAATGAGGTGACATTGGTGCAGGGCCAATTACAGTGTTTAGCACAGAGTAAAAGCCTACAAACCTTAACCAAATGTCAATCTGAATCACTGCACTGAAGGAATCAAAATGAAAACAAACAAACAAAAAGGCACTTCCCATAATGATGCAGACTCTTGTGGCTGGCTTTGCCAAGCATCAAATAGCACACACTGAGATCGCATACAACTGTTTGCTGTCTAATTCTTTGTAGCAGGTGTACTCAGTAGAAACGCTTAAGTGATTTGGCACGTGTCCTTGAATGCTTTCAGTCTTATTGTAAAGCTAGATTAGTAAGGTAGATGAAAGCCAGACCTTTGCATTGAACTTCCTTGAGGAAAAGCATCCCGGAACTGGAGTGCTAGAAAAGCTATTCAAATGCTTTCCTGGGAGATGCAAATCGTTTTCTGAATGCTGAGTAGAAATATCATGGCACTCCATTACAGCGGTAATGTCAGGTCTGGTCATATTCTGAGCATTTATTTTATGTTGTACACAATAGTGAAAAAAAAAAAAAACGTTTTGCTAAGCAAGCTCTTGTGGCCTGATAGGTTCTAGTTGAAAAGGAAGTTTAACTTCCGGCTCTCTTTCACTTTTAAAATAAGTGAATGCGTTGTTTTTTGACCAGCAAGAAATTGATTTTTTACATCGATGCCTAAACAGAATCTCCTTACACTAGGGAAGTCCAAGTAAACCCTATATCTGAAAATTAGCATACGTTTACCAGACTTCCGGCCAGAATGGAAATCCCTAACTGATTTGTCAACTGCACGGCACAATTATGTCTTTGAAAAAAGTGAACCAGCTTTCTGGGAAGGGTTATCTTGTCCTGGCCTGAAACTGGAACACATTAGTCACCATCAGACCTTATTAAAATCTAGCAAAACAGTGGGTAAATAAAATCTCTGGTTGGTCCACTTATTTGACTAGACTTTGTCAGTTAGCTTCCTGAGAACAGTCTGCATCGAAAGGAGAGGCTGGATTCAGTGGGTGAGAAACGTGGTCAATAACAACTTAGCACCTTCAGCCATTTCCAATAAAAAGGGGTTGACATTTTCTCCAGACAGGTCTGGAGTCTGGAGGAGATGACTCAGATGCACAAACCATCTCAGACATTTTAGTTCAAGGCCACAAATGTGAAGTGGGAGATGCAGTGCCGTTCCAGCTACCCAAGCGCCATGTTAGATTCATGCAATGCATCTGAGTGTAAAGCCGAACCAAATCTGAAAGAGGGCTCCCTCTTGGATGCAGTATGAGGCCACTTTGTGATGAAAATCTGTCTGATAGAAAAATCTAAGCACTTAACATAGGGGCTCATGAGCCGGTTTTAGGGACAAATGGTCTTGACCTAAAACCTCACTGAGAAATGTTGTTGCTCAAGTCTCCAATTTAGACAAAGTATAAACTATAACCTCGGAGTATGAGGAGGGGAGCAGAAGGGGAGGAGTCTAGCATTTATTTTGCACCGTCTTTGTTCCTCAGAGGCAGCGTGTCCGTGAATTCGTACATGCGCTCTCAGTCCGTTTGCGGCAGTCTGAAGGAGGCATCGTCATTGCCATGTTGTAGAGACAAAGAGAATAAACAATATGCTCAAGGTCATGCAGGGAAAAATTCAAGTTCAGGTCTTCCGATTGCAAAACCGGGGCTCGTTCCTTCTCTCAGCGATCTCCAACGTGTGTTTTATAAATCAGAGGTCTGGGTGTTATTTGGTTGGATAGCATGCTTGTCAATTTTCTCGAGTCGCTTTAGCATGTAGGTCTTTGTTCCTCCAAGTTAAAGAAAATTAGAATATCTAACATTGTTGAATGACAGAAACAGTGCTAAGAACTTTACGTGTATGATCTTGAATCCTTGTAAAAAGCCTATGACAAGTCCTAGCTCTCCTTTCACAGATGAGAAAGCAGGAGCTTATGACACACTCTGCCCAGCATCACACAGTTCAGAAGTGGCAAACCAGGATTTGAGCCCAGGTAGTCTGATTTCACACTGGTCCCCTCAGCTATTACACTGAGGTTAAATGTAGACGCATGCCCTCACATCTGCTTTATAAAATTGTTCTGGCTTTGTTTATCTCTTCAGAAATACAGTCATACCATAATTAGAACCAATAAGAAACCTTCTTTGTCCATACAGATGTGATGACTATCTACTTTCCAAATGATGAGGTTTGATTCTGGGAATGTAGTTGCTTTGCAGTTCAGAGGCTCATTTTGGTTGATGGCCTGTCATTAAGATGATGACCCTACCAGTCAAAGCTAGTGGCCTGCAATTTATGTATTTATATTGGCAGATCAATTATCAAAAAAATTTCAAAAATTGCTCAATAGCATTGCTTGCTGTAAAAGTAAGAGGCCAGTGGACTGCAGTGGGGTATCTTGGCCGCATGTTCTGATACACTAGATCTTAACCACGAGCGTGACTACTATAGTAGGAACGAGGACCGTGCCTTCTTTAGAACCTTCCTTTACAGCAGAAAGCATTATCAATGTAACTAACACGAAGCATACAGGCTTCAAGCTCTCATATACTTTGATGCATTTATCATCATTTAAAAATATTATCAATAACAGCTCACGTGTGACTCTAACCTTTTTAAGGTATGTCAACTTAACTCATTTGGAGACATCATGCAGACTTTAGTTGTCCCTTGAGTTTTGTATAAGAGCAAGGAAGGCTTACTGTTTCTTCTTGAAGAGATATCACTCTTCCTCCAGCAAAGACCAGAGAGAAAATGCAGTTATACATTTGTGCTTCACACCGATGGTAAAAGCCATGTCTTAGTCATACAAAGAGTGATTTTTCAGCGCTCAAATAGAACAGAGACAAAATATTCATTCCAAAATGAGTGTAGCTGATAGAAGTTCTGTTAGGTGTTTCTGACGGTTTAATTTAAGATGTTTTATCTTTTAATATCTGAGTTTGCCTCCAGAAGAAGCCTATAGCTTTTCTAACTTTTATGTTTTCAAAGATTCTGGATGACTTTCTCAAAATGGCCACAGTGCCTTCGTCCAAATTTCCCTTCATGGCTGTTGGGGATCCCACAGCCCCAACCTGGGTTGGGCACTCGAGAGGCAGGGCTGAGCATGCCAGAGTGGGGGGTGGGGAGGAGTTTGGTTTCTTAAATATAACAGTTTATTTTGGTGAAATTATTATAACTTTTAAATCTCTTTCATTGTGTTCCAAAATCTGAGCAATTCTTTTAATTAGCATAATTGGTTTTGACTTTCAGTTACATGTATGTGTTTCATAAGTCACATGGTCATTTTCTCTGCATTTGGTGAGGTCCAAGCCCCAAAGAAATAAGAATGAGAGTGCAGCTGATTCTAACCTACTCCGGCGCGTGCAGCATTTGTCCACGCATGGAAACAGCTAACTGGTTTGACCTAACAGGACACGAAGATTCTTAGAGAAATGAAATCCATAGATCATAGCCCAGCTCACATTTTAGTTCCTTTCCCAAGACCTCATACTTTTAACTGTTGTCCAGGAGATTTAAGGATTCAAGGAAAAATATCGTCAGGCTTAAGTTGCTCTAGTGAAATGAAATGGGGAAATAGTTGGATTTGGCATCAGAAGATCTGGGATCAAAATTCACTTTTCTCAATTAATGACTGGGTACACATGGAGAGGTCACATTATCTCCTAGAACCTTCACTTTCTAACCAGTCACACAGGGGCACCAAATCTTTCTCCGTCTTCACTGTCTCACAGGGTTGCCCCTTAGATCAACTAAAGTATTATGAAATCATTCAGTATACTGGAAAGCACAAAGCAAATATAAGTAATATTTATTATATTTTCTCCTCTTGCTATTTTGTTTAAAAAGATAAAATCCACTATGTCCTCAAATGGCCAAAAGCTAGTTGCTGGGTCAGTATCAGCGCTGCTACATACAGCTGTGAAGTTCATACTCTCTCCACGGCTAGGACAGTCAGGATGGGGTGGAGAGGGCCTGCAACCCTCCTGAGGCCTGCTGACAAAGCCATGACATGAGGGTGCTTTACTTACTTACTTTTACTAATTAACACAAAAGGATAGTTGTGTTAGAAGCCTGGATGGGACAAGAGAAATCAAGACTCTGGAATCAGTCCTGAATGTTAAATTCAAAATATTTATATATGTATAATACCTTTAATCTCCAAGTAAAGGATTTAGAATCTTTTAAATCCTTTACTAGCTCTGGTTTTGCTGGAAAACAGCAATTTTAAGCAATCTTCTTAGCTACTTTGGGCTTCTACATGGTCATTCGTAGTATAAAGAGATTACCTTCCATTTAATCTGGATAGCTAAATGAAATGCAAATATATTGTTTTAGTACTCTGGAGACATAGACATGTTCATCTTTCAATGGATAGTCTGACTATCTCTTATTTTATTATCTGCCCTATTTAAAAATTCCTGCCAATCTGTCATTGGTTCCTAAGAACACTATGCTAAATATTTAAAATTCAGAAAACTCATGTAGTCAGCCACCACCTGGTGCAGATGAGGTCTGGTGTTTCTCACTCATGGCCAAAGACTCACACCTACTCTCTATCTTCTTTCTCCATCATGTTTTGTCTCCAGATTCCCTTACTCATCTCACTAAAAAATTGCTTGCTGGCTATTGTGTAAAAGATAATTGATTTAATTATTTTAGCCTAAACAAACAAAGACAGACATCACGCTGTGGGATTAGCTGCCGGCATCTCCAAGATCTAACGTTCTAAGGCACCCAGTTTAAATTGCTCGTTAAATGGTAGGTTCGTAGAGTTGTGAGTTGCGCAGGGGGAGGGGCCTCACGGAGCATCACATTCAGAGTCCTGGTTTTGTAGAGAAGGTGTTGAAGCTCTCGGATCACTCTGTCCTGAGCGGCAGCCCCTGAACCAGAACCCAGGATGTCTGACTGTAGGTGTGCTGCTTTTCCAGTGACATCATGGTTTGGCTTTGCCAATTCCATCTCCTGCCATCCTCCCTCTTGCTCACTGAACTCCCGGACCCCCCAGAGCAAATTAGGAACAGGCAGCCCTTCCTCTGGGAGACCACATCCCAGGGCACACAGCTTTGTGATCGACCGTGAGCGCCTTGCCAGAATTTCCACGTTTGTACCAAACTTGGCCTTTGTATTCACCATTTCTTCTTCTTGGAGTACTTTATCCACAGATTCCCCCAGAAAGTCCTCTTCTTCCTTCAGATTGTTCCTCAAATGATGTGTCTTCTGAGAAGCCAATATCTACCACTCCACCCAAAATCCACAACCCTGCCATTGTTCTCTATATTATGACCGTGCTTTATTTTTTCATAGCCCTATCAGTCTTCAATATTATATTTCTATTATTTATTTTTGTACTTGATAATTATCTTTCTTTTTCTACTTTAAAACAGTTCCAAGAAAATACAAACTTTTTTCCTTATATTTACCACTTTATCCCCAGTTCCTGGAAGAGTGGCATGTAATAAGTGCTCCATACATATTGCTCAGAACAAATGAATGAATGGGTTCATGAATGAGCTATTCTTAGTTTTCAGAAGGTTTTTCTTTTACTCTCTTTTAGTAATGAAGCTTGTTGATTTGGGTGTTTCTAAGAAATTAGCATAATTCAACCTCAGTTTGACACAGTTTAAATGTCAAGTCCCTCTTTTTCTGTTAACACTAAATAGTTCTTTTTTTTTTTTTTTTTACTCTCATTTTACAAGACAGTGCAGTATATGTAGTGGTAAACTCCCACAGGTTTCTTCTTGGAATATAATAGATTCAGAGGACATCATGCTGTTTGTGCTTTATATGTTTCAAATTGGTCAACTTTGAAACCTCACCTTGTCTTTACTAAGTATTTCTGGCTGTTGATACTTAGTTCTCATTATTCTGCTGACAAGGATGCTCTGAAGCGGGAACTGTGCTCTTTTATGTCCACAGAGGTCTCAGCAAATGGTGTCATGCTAATTACATTGTCTACTTTAAGCCCAAAATATTGATGGATAGTGGGAGCTAAGGGTCCCAGTGGAAACATACTGGCAGGACTTCTTACCTATTATGATATTTTTATTTAGCTTACTCTTGATTTTCCAATCAACTTTTTTTGTTGTAGAATCACTTCATTTAAGGGGTTATTATTCATAGTAAAAACATTTCCCCCACCCTGTGGCAGAGGGAAGAGTCTAGAAATTGGAGTTGAAGCAAAAGCAAATCCAGAAGCCATCCAAGCCAGACTCTGGCCTCTGCGCAGAGCCAAATCCATTAAACAGAGAAGATGAAACAGGAAAGTGTACTCTTTAATTAGTTCCTACCCGCAGAGTGGTTTTCGATGGGGAAGGGAATACTTGGGTCTTCCATTCAAGTGTCTTCTTGTCCCTCAGGGACTTCCTGTAGCCTTGAGGGAGAATTCGTTTGCAGATTAGGTCTTTCTTGTTTCAATTTGATCTAAGTTTTACAGTCTGTATGTGTGCGTGGTTTCTGAAGACTTCATTTTTTTAGCCGTTCCTAAGGCTGAACTGCAAGGCCCTTAAAAGACAAAATGTACCCTTAATATTCAGAATTAATGCCACACCTAGAGTAGATTCCTGCACATAACAGGGGCTCTCTGAGTGTTCATGAATGAATGAAACAATGAATGAATACATGAATGAGCAGGTAAAGGCATTCAGTGAATTCATTCTTCCTACCTGACTGCAGTAAGGAATGAATAAAAGAATTCTATTTGTGTAGTTGCTTGGATATATCCCAGCCCGTGTCTCAATGTGAGAAACTTTCAGAGCCCCTTGTAGAATCGGTTGAGGTCTGTGTGATAATGGCATTAACTTCTCTGTCCTTCTCCGGCGTGCCTCCCGGGCATACTTCCCAAAGACCCACATGCAAATCTCTGTCGCTGAGTCCGTTTCCAGGACGCCTCACCAAAGGCACCATTCTGAGACCGAATTTCCTCAGTTATTAAAATATAAAAGACTGTTTACCCAGCTTGTCAAGGCGGTTAACAGTAAAGAGAAGAAAGAAGTGCCACAGTCAGCCCTCGGTGGGTGCTGGTTTCTCTTCTCTTTTTCCTCATAGCCTGGACCATGTTTTACATCTTCCACTACCACGACATAAGTGGTCGGCACCTACCTGTGACATGAATAGAAAGGGCAAATGTCAGTTTAGATCGAATATCCAGAATAGGTAAAGGCATCGAGATAGGAAGTAGAACAGTGGTTGTTAAGAGACAGGGGTGACGGGGGATTGGAAGTTACTGCCGAACTGGTCAACGCATGTCTTCATGTGTTTTATTTAAGTCTATAACGTGGTAACACGAGTAAAGGCCAGGATGCTCAAACACCAGGTCATCTCATGTGGACTCTGTAAATGAAACTTAAAGTTCAACTTTGGTAGGGTTTGTCTGCAAAACATCTGAGTTTCTCCCTTTATTAAAAGTAAAGTTCATCACACCAGGCCTCAGAGAGTCTCAGAGAGTGCTGTGAGAATTTTCTTTAGTAGTTGTGAAGGTTCTCCTAAGAATCGCTTGCTGCCTCTTTTTACCTACGTTCTCCAACCCGGCATTGAGACCTGCCTCTGAAGAAAAGCCACTTGGGTCTAAGGCAGGAGCCCAGCCAGCCCCTTTTCTATCTTCTGCGTACTGATTCTCCTTTGGGAGAAAACTAAAATCTATATTGAGCTTTCATCGCATGTTAGGCAACAGTTTTTACAAAAGACACTTGACCCTGTATGTCTTACATATTTAATTTAATATTTAATCAATCGATTTTAGCCACCATGGTGAATTTCTATGCCTCATTGGCCTTCCTGTCATGTGGGGGTAGGTACGCTATGGCGATGGAACAGTAGACTATTTTGTTTAAATATGGCGTAGACACATTCACTTAAATGCACATTCCATTTTCAATGGATTCTTGATGCTAGAAGAACAAGGGTAAGAAGAGTTAGAGCTACCATTTGGTGAGCGTCTTTCATGTGCTAGGGCCATACATTTGGTATTAGTCAACTATTATAATAATGTTGCGTAGAAGAAAACCAACCCAAACGAAAGGTGTATGAACAAGCGTTTGTTTTCACAGTCGGTCATGGGACTTGACTACTATTTGGCCAGTCTTGGCTGGGCTTGGCAGGTTGGCTCTGCTTCAGGCTGTAGATCTGCTGGGCTTGGCTCCAAAAGGTGAAGTCAATGTGTTTGTTCTGGAGCCTGGGATGAAGGGGTCATGCTACCTGAAGCCACTCACCCCCAACAGGGAACAACCCCAAACTGTTCTCTACTATTCTCTATCATAACCAATCCATAATTATGTAGCAGTTATCTATTTACCTGAGCTTTTGAGGAGCAACAGATCCTAGTCATCTCTGGATCCATTATAGCTTGGAAATTGCTAGGCATACAAAAGGCACTCAATAAATGTTTTGAGTTAACATATATAAGTGAATATAATCTGCATGAATCTATACCAATACATTCTAAAGGGCTGTGCTAAAATGATAAATGGTTGAGTTACAATTTGTAATTAGGGCAAGCTTGACCTGTTTGGGCAGTTGCTGAATTCTTTGAAGTTGACATTATGGAACACAAATGACAAATGACCGTTTTGTGTCAGCATTAGTACTGTACACTAGGCAGAATGGACCAATGATCTGACCCAGTATGTTTTCTTCTAGTATTCATTCATGGGAACATGATTAAGTAATTGAGAGGTTGCTACAAATGTCCACTCATGGTTTTGAGCTCTTTAAAACTGCATTAGGGATTACTAGGAGAAAAATATTTATTATCTACAAAGTAATAAACAAGAAACTGTTCCAGTAACTCACCCAATTATCCCCAGGAGAGCAGTTCAAAACAATTCCATAAAGGCAAACAGAAGGCATTCTCCGCGAGTCTTCACATCGGAGTACGAGAAGCCGGCTTGCCGACTCTCAGCCTCAGTGGGAGGTGTTTAGAAATGGCCACAGGAGTTGTGAAGACTTAGTTTTTACTCTTTCCTTCAACTTTTAAAATTGAGTTATGCCGAGCATGTCATTTAACTTGGTTAAGTCTCAATTTCTCATTTGTCAAAGGGACATCATAATATCTACAAGTGCAGTAGATATACTTGGTGATCTCTTCCTCTTATTTTTTTAATGTGAAGCCATTTTCATTCTAAAATTTGAAATGAGCTTTTCTATGGAATATTGATGGAACTACCATTTTCTTTACCTTTTCTTATGCCATTATCTTGGTTTGCTACGAAAGTATAACATTATTTTAGTATCTAGTTATTATCTATCTAAAATCTAGTATCTGTATGATATGGGTAAGTGGGATTAAATTGTTTATTAGGCGATCTGAATTCCAATTTATGGCTATTTTCTAAGCCTCGGTTTTGACGTTAATACTTAAGAGTTTATTTGAGGTGTGAGAGTCCATAAATTCTACCTCTCCCTATCTAGCCACTTATCAACATCTATTTTCTTATTTATGCATTCATCCATCCATAAGTCCATCAAAATCACGTTTTATGCCATTCAGAAAATGACCTTTGAATAGTAAATTGATTATTCACATTAACTTGAGGTTGCAGGTAAGTAGCTAAAATTAACTAAAATGTTGAAACGGATGCAGTGAAGATAAACACAGCTGTAGTGGGTGAGAGAGAGCTATACATTGTTAAGTACATTTGTCATTTGACCAAATAAAATTGAATTGGAGCAAAGGCACACAAAACATGCTTTGAGCTAACCCAAAAGATGAAAATTTAAAGTAAGTAAACAGATAATTTAGAGGGCTATTTTTTTGTACCTTAATCAGTCAGAATGAGAGTATTTTAAATAACAAGCTTTTCTGACAAATTCAAATGTGACTTACTTTATGAAAATTTAATCTACATAAAGAATTTTTTTCAGGAACACAGATATCCCATATATTAAGCCAAGGGGGTCTTATTTACCATTTCCAGTAAATATGAGTCTGTGTGTTCTTAAAATACAGTATTCGATCTTAGTTAATTCTGCTCGGAATTCAGCCTCTAAGAAGACAGGTAATCACTCTAGTTCCATCTTCCATTTCCGCTGTTCCTGTCGTGACCTTAGTCTTAGTCGAGACCCTTGGGAATTCTCCCGCGGCGACTAGAACACCTTCCTAGCTGAAATCCCTGCCCTCGAAGTCATCCCTCTTCAATTCAGTTCATCATCCAGTCTGGCAATCTTTAAAGATATAAATCTGATTCTAAAAGTCCACTCAAAGATTTCCCAGTTCCCCTAGGCTGAAGATCAGACCCTGTGGAAGAGCACACACCCCCATCTGGCCCCGTACGCCTTCGCCTCTCACAGCCCTACCACCTGTGCCGAGATGAGATGGCAGTGAATGGAACTTCTTTCCATTCCTTGAGCTTCCTTATGCTTCTGGGCCTTTCCATAAGATCTTTGCCTTGTAGGAAACAACCTTTCTCCATTAACACAGCTGAATCCTATTTGATCAGTTGACCAAATGCCTCCTCCTCCAGGAAGCCATCTCTGACCTCATTATGCATGTACCGGCACATTACAAATCTATTCTAGTGCTTCCTTTTCTTGCTTCAAGATACCCTTGGTCACTTTGCTTGACGCCGTACTGTAATTATGTGAAAAAAAGAAGTTTCTCTCTCCCCTAGTGAACAGTTGAGTTGAGTACAAAGGTCCATGAGCCTAACATAGTGCCTGGCAATGTTTGTTGAATGAACAAAGTGAATTAACTTTTTAAAGCAATGGCAATGTGGCTGTCACATACAGAATTTCAAATGAGAAAGTAAAAATTACCATGCAGGATGATTTGTCTAAGTGCTTTGTTCCTTTGTCATATTATGTCAGGGATCAAGGATAGCGTTTTTTTCCTCTTTATTTTGAGAACAGCTTTGTTTTTACTGTTTTTTTTTTTTCTATCCCTCTTATAAAAGGGTGCTTTCATGGTAGACTTTAATATGACTTGATCGTCTCTTTTCGTATCTCCCTTGATACCCTGTTTTTCACCATAAGTCAGCAAGATCAAAATTTCTCCTAATTATCTCCACTACCTGCCAGAGTATCTGCTGCTGGGAATGTGTCAGTTGCTTCAACGATTGTGCTCACGGTCACGGGGCGCATTCTCACGAGGCAGAGTGGTGACACCTGCACTTCACAGAGCCTGTGGAAGTGGTGTTGCACGTCGCGGCTCAGTTAAAGCATGGTGAAGGTGGCATGCTGTGTTCTGGCTTCTGCTGTCTCAGACACAGTCCATTCCAGTGGTGCATACCGGCACCTTTACTGCGGCTCCTAAATGACACATGGGATGGTAGAGCATCGCTCTAACTCCAAGTGAAGATGGCACTGGGCGGTCAGTGGGGCCAGGTTCATTTCAGCATCCATGTGATGGTCACTGCTTTGTGCCAGGCCCAGAGAAAGTTTCATGTATAACATTTCACCAATTCATGGTGATAGGTGTTAACATCCTCATTTTTCAGAGGGGTTGACTAAAGCTCAGAGAGGCTCTGTGACATGCCCCAAACCATGAGATTTGTCACTCCCTGAGTCTGTATCCTTGAGCAAGTTTCCTGAGGTTCAGTGTTTCTCCTTCCAAAAGGAAATTAATGCCTTTGTCACTGGTCTGTGTGTATTTTGCCATTAAACATGCACACACACACATACACATGTAGGTCATATATACATGCATGTATGTATGTATGTATCTATCATCTATCTATATCTATCTATTTATCTATCTATCTATCATCTATCTATCTACATCTATCATCTATCTATCATCTGTCATCTATCATCTATCTACCTCAAGTAGAGTGACCAACAGAATAGGTACTCAGTAATTTTTGTTGAATAGTTGCCATTTTGTTTTATTTTCAAAGACCTACAAAGCCTGTGACTCGTCCAGTCTCATTTTCTTATGCCTAGTCACATTGACCTTCATTAGCTCTCTACTCATTCTGTCAAGGAGCGAATGGAAATAGCACTAACATTTGGTAGGTCTTGAGAGAGACCAAAGTTTTGCCACTTCCAAATATGCCTTTTGGGATATTGAGTTAAGCTGGTTATTAAGAAAACAAAGGACTCAGAAAGAACCTTTGACCCTCCCTCCTTATCTGAATAAAGGAATTCAAATAGAAGAAACTGCTTCGTGTTAGCACACTCACATTAGCATATTTGCCTTAGCCTGTTTGAATTAAATGTGGCAGACAGGGAGACGGATCCAAGCAAAAATCTGTCCACTAGATTTTCCATGTTTTTCCTGAGTTGCCCTGCAAGAATTTGTTTATCACGTGTTTGCTCTTTCTCGTCTACCTGTAAATTACCTGCTTTCCCTTTGAAATCTCAACCCCCTGTATGCCTTCTCCCTATTCCAACATCTCAGATAAACCTCGACTGTCCAGTATGCCTTTGGGTGCCATATCTTGGGGCACCCTTGAATGTACATCTGTGATAAATTTTGGACATTTTCTCCTGTTGATCTGTCTCTCGCTTTTTTGATTATTAGCTCAGCCAGAAGAACTTAGAAGGTGGGAGGGAAGTTATTATTTTTTGTGCCCCAAAGTCCCTGAAAATGGTGACTGAAAAAGGCCACCTGGAAACTCGGTTCCTCTCACGTGTATCTTTTTCTCACAGCAGTAGCCCAGGGGATGATGAACTTAGATGGTGTTTGGAGGAAGTCGGGGCTGTCTTGTGCAGCTGATTTTCCCGTCACCCGCTGGTGGCCTGGTAAAAGTCGCTGAGCTGGTTTATTACCGTTAAGAACAGAGAATCGTGACTTAGAAAAGTATGAGTTTATTTTCAAGCTCCGTCATTTAATAGTTGTGTAAATTGAATCAAGTACAAAACTTATCTAAGCCTCAGTCTTTTCATCTATAAAATGGGAATGATAATAACACTAACCACATGGGGCTGTTCAGAGGATTAAATGAGATAGTGTGTAAAGCTCTTGGCATCATGTCTGTACCATGCTTGGACTCTAATAAATAAACATTATACTTTAACTTCCTCTAACTTCCTTTCCCTTGCCTCCTCTAATGGCATCTCTTCTCATGCATACTCGCTGTCACCCAATCTCAGACTCGCCTCAGATTTTCAAATATTCTTGAAAGTCTTACCACGCAGTGGAACAAATGAGTGAAAATACAGGCTGTATGTAAATTACCTCTGGAATTCATTCCGCCCCCATCTTTACGTTTCAATCAGATTCACATTTCAAAGGCCCAAGTCTTCTCAAGCCACTTCTCCTGGTAAAAGCTACAATGAACACTTGAAGGCAGCCTCTGAGCCCCTTTAAAAGCAAGGTTTCTTAGTTATCATAATGAACTGGATTTCAGGGTTTACAGACTGTTATCGGTGAGCAGATCAGATTTTCAGAATCATCAGCATAAAACGAGGTTGAGTTGGATGGGAGAGTGCTGTGAATATGATTCTATCACTTCCTGTCTAAAACTGAATCAACCCTACAGGCGTTCCTGCAGTGCTGCTTGAGAGCAAGGTAGTCAACAGGCTTACAGCATAGAATTCTGTTACCGTTTCAACTACAGGCAAGATTTAGGGGAGTATAAACTTGCTTTAGTCTTGATATGCAGATTCAAACATAGGGAGCAGAAGAACAGGTCAGGGAGGATGAGAGAAATAAGGTGAAAGTGGGAGAAGAGAAATGGACAGAGAGACTTAGAGATGGTTGTGGTGCGAATACTTGGTACTGCAAGACTATTTTCTAAGTATTTGCTATCTGCTAAGAACTTTTGTTTCCCCCCTGATATCTACTATGCTCTTTCAGGAAAAGATATTTTTAAAAAATTCCAACACTGAATAAATTCTCATAAGTGGTATTAAAATTGAGAGAAAAAGATTCTCAGTTTTTAAAGAATTGTAGTAGGAAATTAGAAATTTGAAGAGTCGGCAAGTTTTCACGTATTCCAGATATACAGTAAAACCCTAGTTTTCTGGAAATAAGTGATACCAGGGGGTGAAATCTTGCTAATAACTTTGTATTCATACCTTTAAGTGCTAAGGATATATTTTAGTATCGGGTGTATTATTTCCCCTAATATGTCTTGCATAGTTCTTGGCCTTATGAAGAAGCTATGATGTAGACTCCAACAAGTAAATTAAATCTTGCCTTGATGTGTGAACATGGTCATTATCACCATCAGTTACACATGACAGTGACTTCAGGGTCAACGTAGGTCAACATAGGTCGTTTATTGGCCTTGCACCGGCTGGCCTCAGACTGTTGTGTGTTAACAATACTTCCATTCGTTTTTTATGAATTTCTGTTCCATTCCTCTCTGTGGTTACACATTCCTTCACACAATGCATCCTCCTGGAAAAAGGGCCTCTACTGGCTCCTGTCTGCAATGGCAAAAATTAAATAAAATAAAATCTATAAAAAAACAAAACAAACAAAACAAAACAAAAAAGATTATCCATCTTAAAAATGAGCATAATATTGTATAGAACGTGGAGATGTGGTGATGAATAAGTAAAGTCACATGAAGTGGAAGGCTCCACACAAGGGCCTAGAGCTCAGTGAAAGTTGGCTCCTAACCGGATGCATCTAACTGTCCTGAAAGTCAGACGAGATGCTGGACCCTAGTTCACATGTGTGTCCGTTTTTCCTACATCATTTCACTTAACTTTTAAAACGAATCAACCCCCACCACGCTCTCTCCATGTGATAAGTAGTACATTTTGCACTCAGGTGTGTGTCTATTCGTTCAGCGCTTTCAGCTTCACAGTTTCGAAGAAGCCAGAACGCAATATACCCTTATTTTGTTTGTTTGAGGCATTGCTTGAGATGGCTTGGAAGTAACGAAGATGAAACGCGATGGCAGTTCCGGGTCGGGACGGAAGATTTTCTGGACGGATTTCCCCTGCGGGTTCCAGGAGCGTCTGTCGCTGAAGCAGTGGACTGGAGAGCACATTTGCCTGTGGGGTGACCTTGGTAGAGGCATAGCCTTCTTAGGTCTTAGTTTTCTCATCTGTAAAACAAAGGGAGCGCAACCTTCTCTGACCCCTTAAAAGCATTGGGAGGGGGAAGTAAGTTAGTGTTTGGAAAGGCCTGTGTGACCCTTCTAGCCAAGACATCATCAAAGTACAAGGTGAATTACAGGGACTGTTTGCTATCCCATTACCAACTCAAACAGTACAATGGGCTCTTCCTGGCAAATGCTTAGAAGTCAAGCTTGTCAGACACACTTGCGTTTTCACCAGGACAAAAGTGGAAATAGAAGGGTCGGGAACTCTTTCTCCTTGGACTCATTTTTGAAAGGTTCTGTCGTGGAAGTTCTTATGGGTACTGACAGGTCCCTTCCCACAGGAACACCCTGCCCTAATCCCCTCGTTAAGGCCCAGGAGCCTGGACACAAGAGAAAGTTTGGAGCTTGGAAACTGAGCCCAAGGCTTCAGGACTTTTGTGGCTTTAGCCAAGTCGCTGAACATCCCTGACACTCAGTTTCCAGACATGTAAAATGAGAGTCACCGTCACCTCGTCCTCATCGTCGTCATCATCATCATTATCTTCTTCATCATCATCATCACCCCTTCTTGGTTGTGACGTTCCCTTCATGTAATTAAATAGTGAAAATATATAGAATCTTAACTCTTCCTGTGTCAAGTAGGCTATTTGTTCTATCTCTTTATATCCTCACAAAATCCTACAAAGTATGGCCTATTATCATCCTTCGTTTTCATATACAAAAAGGAGGCTGTGAAAGTTAACTTACCCATCATTACAAAGCTCCAGGGCAGGAAGGCTGGAATTCCCCATAGATCTGCTTGATTACAGGCTGGAAAGCTGACCCTTCTTAGCTTTCTCCTCTTCGTATACAGTCAACCTGGCACAGAGAAGGTCGGCACTCCCTAATTTTCACCTGCAGAGTAAAAACGCTTTATGATTTCTAAAGCATTATTGAAATGATGGTACTAATCATTAATACTTGCATTTCCATAGACTAAATGTGTTTGTTCATCAGCACCTTGAGTAGGGCAACAAACACCGAGACATCTGACTCATCTGCCCATCTGTCACTGGGGATTTGCAGTAATAAATCCTTTCTAGCTAAGATGGAAAAAGTGGAGGTTAGTACATGGTTGGACCAGGCCGAGACTTGGATCTCCAAAGGTTTATTCGGGCACTTTTCAACCTATTAACCTCCAGTGTTAAACCAAATTACAGCTGTCATAATCTGCGGTTTATACCCCAGTATAACTTCACATTAATAAGGGATAGGGGATGGTTGAAAGGCCAATGAAAGTATAAAACAAGAGCTCCCAGTAGACCAAATTCATCAGTCTTCAAAAGCCTTTTAGACGCTAACCCTCATTTAGCTTAGAAGTGTGTCTCACACTCTAAACCACACAAAAAAGTGTGGAAAATTAGTTGAAATGGAAATCTAATATGTCTCCTTTTCCTGGTTACTTAGAAAGAAAGACCAAATTTGAATACACGTTTCTGAGAGAGAGGGAAGAGCCAGTATCTGAAAGAGGTATTTCGATGGATTGCTAAATTTTTTCTCACCTTTTATAAGACAGTCATTGAATCCTCATTAATCCTTGTTAATGTTGTTTCTATGAACTGTTTTTTTTGGGGGGGGCTGAGCAGGGGCAGGTCAAGAGGAGTTATAAAGTGAACCTCTAAAAACCCAGATTGTTAGAAATGGCAGATCTGTTGGAAGTCATGTTGCTTCTTTAAGTTCAGGGCTTCATCGACGAAGATTTTCGGATTGTGCCGGGGATAAAGAAAGTAGACTCAAACCAGTGAAAATAATTTTTAGTTTGCTGCAGAAACATCTCAAATATCTAAAATTGGGTATCATAGAATTGAGAGGGTCAGAAGAGGGTTTTGTTGTTGTTACTTGTTTTTCATTTCAAGGGGAAGTAAATGCCATTTTGAAATTGCCTCCCAGCCTCCAAACTAGACCCCCCATTTCCACCTTCCTTATTATATGAACATTAAGCTTAATAAATTCAGCAATATTCATTCTTCATAAGGGAAAAAATAGTTCAGGTTATTTCTCCCACCACACCCCACTAAATTCAGTAACGTACTAGAATAATCTTCCAGATGGCCGAATAGGGTGTGAAGTGCAGGAAAAGGGCATGTCCTTTCTTTGAAATTAAAAACAACAACAACAACAACAACAAACACCTAGGTATCCTGGATCTACTGTCCTAGAATAATGAATATGTCTTCAAAGTAGCCTTGAACTTTTATAACTCATTTTCAATGTAATTTTGATTGCACATTTTAAAAATCTCACACACTTACTTTAAAACTTTATATTTCAGAAAGATGCAGTCCTACCACACTGCACCCAAAATAATATTCTATAGGGCAGGTTGGATACGTGTCTCCCTAATCAATGCTTTCTCATTCATTTATTACACAAATATCTAATGGACACTTACTCTTCTGTTAATTAGGTGCTGAAAATCTAATAGTAAATGAAATAGAAAAAATTCCATCTCTTCTTGAACTTTTATCCCAGTGGAGGAAAGTGGAAGAATCGCCAATGAACAGATACATAATGAAGATGGTACCATGTAGTAGAAAGCACTGAGAAGAAAACAAAACAGAGTGATAGGAAAAAAACAGATGAATCAATTTCAGATTGAGCTGCAAGAGGTGCCTTTCTGAGAAGGTCATATTAGAGCTGAGATTAATTGATGGTTGGTGGGAAGGAGACAAACACACAAATGCCTGAGGAAGAAGGTAGTAGAGGTATTCATTATTGAAAAGGCCCCCAGGCAAGAAGGAGTTTGGCTTGTATGAGAAACAGAAAAGAGCAGAACGGGATCTTCAGAAGCATTAGCTATTGGTAAATGCTTTTTCAGTGTAAAAACACTACTTGATCTTGATCTGATGCTGCTCAACTTTGCCATACCTTCTCTCCACACTTTTCTTCAACTCTGTCCTCTAGCTTTGCTGACTTGTTTGGAGACATCGGCATGCCCAGGCTGTTCACGTCTCCGTTTATTAGCACATGCCATCCTGCCCGCCTGAAATGTGCTACTCCACTTCGTCATCTGGCGAATCTCACTTTCCAGATAAATCTTCCCTTGATCTCTCTGGAATCGCAGACAGGGAATGATTAACTTCTCAAATTATCCAGACCTCTATTGCTGTCAAAATGGGTTGTCACTTCTTTTAGAGCCTATATTCTAATTATTTTCCTCTTTTGCTCTACTTTAACCTGTCATCAAATTCAGCATAACATTTCAGCAAAACATGTACCTTCCCTGTGTCTAGTGCAGAAATATAGGTCAGCTCTCAGTAAATGAAATAATCATTTCTCCTTCCTTCCTTCCTTCCTTCCTTCCTTCCTTCCTTCCTTCCTTCCTTCCTTCCTTCCTTCCTTCCTTCCTTTCCCTCCCTCCCTCCCTCCCTCCCGTTCATTTTAACTAAATTTAGGTCTAATCCTAACATCTCCTTTTTCCTTATCCCTGGCGACCGTATTACCAGAAAATCTGAAACCTTACCGTGCTGTCTGGCTCTGACCCGACAGTACTCACCTCAACTCACCCCCTCCACAAACACATGCTGTGCCATCTCCCCCTCAGCAGACGCCATCCTGGCAGCCTAGTCTTCTTGCTGCTCTTTATGCACCGAGAAAGTTCTCACCGGGGCCTTTCTGTTGTCCCTCTTCGGACCTCACAGAGAGACCATCCTAGACCATGCAGTGCACCTCCTTAATCTCTTTATCACACCCCCATTTATTTCTTTCATAAGATTGATCAAAATATAAGATTATCTGCTTGTTTACTCATCTATTGTTTACCTTCCCTCATTCTGAGGACAGGGACCTTGCACGCTTTATTCATGATTGTGTCCCGGAACCCAGCGTAATATTTGGCACTGACGAATAAATGAATGAATGAATGAACATGTACATGAGTACCTGTAATGTGCAGGTCTAATGTGCTCTGTCTAAGGCAGTAGGAATACAAACAAATGAATTCATGGCCTTTGGCGAGGAGGCCCCCTTTCTTCCTCGGAAGTCTCGCTTTTCTTCCTTTCTCATGTTGTCATGTGATTTTTGCAGTTGTTTAGTGCAGTGAGCAGAACCTCGTGCTAATGCCCTAGAGCAGAGGCCATGGGTCTCATCTGTAGGAGAACCGGTTAGCGGCGTCCTTAAAAGAACCCCTAACCTCACATACTTATTTTGCAGTCACCTGGGTTTGATAATAAGATGGTGTGAATGGGTTAGATCAAATATATCCCTTAATTAGCACTCATCACAGGATATTGTGGTTAATGGTGTAAAGAGCCACCTTCCCTACTAGACTCTGAGATACTCAGAGGCGAGCACTGTATCTTTTTTTTCCTCTACTCTTCATCTAGTATCACTGTGGGTGTGCTCATTTTTTTTCTCCCTAAAACAACAATGACAATGGTTGTGGTATCTACTTAATTGATTTTCTGAGCATTTAGGAAGCTTTAGAGATTATGTTGGCTACATTCTAATATTTCAGGTGAGAAAAATGACGGAAAGGATTATGTTCGAAGTGAATGGCAGAGACAAAGCTGTGATTTGGGTCTACGACTCCCTGGCTTACCCACTTTTCTGCTTCAGAGTCGCATCTTTATCTGACAGAAAACTACCATTCTTGGGGATCTTGCTGGGTGATGATGAAACCTCTGCTCTCTCAGCGAGCAGATTAGAAATGAGTGCTGATTTGGCACTAGGAGCTGGTGTTTTATGTACAGAAGACTCAAGGCGATTCCGATCCGAGAGCAAGGAAATCCTGCATTCTCTGAGACTCTCTCTCATTAGCAACAGGGAGCTGAGAGCTGTCACTAAATTAATCTGTCAGGTGATGTCAGAGAAAAATATTCCCTTCTGGAGACTGGTCTACTCACAGTGCCAATAAAAGATGAGACTGAGAGCAACTTGGAGGCAAACAGCTCAGCCATCTTGCCCCATACTTCGGTCTGTAGGGTTAATCGTTTTCAAAAAAACGTGCATCTAGCATGTGATGGTTAATTTTATGTGTCAGCTAGACCAGACCACAGGGTGCCTATACCTTGCTAAACATTATTAATGGGTGTGTCCATTAATAATGGTATTTCAAGAAGAAATACCATATCTTCTTGGTATTTCAAGAAGAGATTAGCATACGAACTGGTAGACCTGGTAAAGCAAATGGTCCTCCACTCTGTGGGTGAGCATTGATCGGTTGGCCTGGATAGGCCAGGGATAGGGAGACTCCTCTTTCCGCCTGTCTGTTGAGTTGAGACATTGATCTTGTCCTGCCCTCCCACTGGAACTGCACTCCTGGTTCTCAGCCCTTCAGACTTGGGCTGGAACTAAATCACTTGCTTTCTTGGGTCCCCAGGTCACAGACAGCAGACTGTGGGACTTCTTATCCTCCATCATTGTGAGGCAATTTCTTATAATAAATCTGTGTATTGGTTCTGTTTCTCCAGAGAACTCTGACTAATACATAACATTTCTAATTCTTGGATAATCAATAAGCCTTATATTAACTGAAATGCTCAATTAACTAAAACGCTCCTATTTCCAGATTCTTGAGAAAATCTTTATTTAATTGCCTTGATTTCCTTAAGATATTCAGGCAGAGAGGCCATAAATAGTCAGGAGCCCGACATCCATTGAACACCTGTTGGGGCGGGCTGCCTTCCAGTAGCAGCTCGATGGTCACGGTGGTCTTAATTGTTTACATAGCATCTTGCGTAGTCAATTCCTCACCCAAACTTTAATGTCAATTCCTTATAGATCTTATTGTGTTACTATAGTGTTTCGTCGGTTAGATTTCATCTATATCTCAACAACCCATATTCTTGATCCTTTATCGTCTGGGCCACTGATGTATTCCTGGCCCCTTCATGAAGCCTTTTCGACAGTCTAACTATGGTTACCCACAAAGGTCAGACAGCAGGATTGCGGAGACCGTCCATCTGGTCTGGGAATTCTGTCCTTCTTAAAAACTGTTGTGTTAGCCCCAATGATGTGCAGAGGAGCCAAAACTCACATGTTACGTAGAATGTAAAAATAAATTAAAAAGTAACTTTATTCTTTGTAACAGATTCTGTCCTGTTCTCCTTTCTGTTGATGACAGAGGGAAATGGGGACTGGCACTCACATTTCCTGTTCTGCTACTTTACTCGTGTTTGGACAAATACTCTGTGATATAGAAAGGAAGATGCTTCAATTTGAAAAGCTCTTTTTCTTGCACAACAAAACCTGTTGCAAGACTTTTGTCTTTTTTTAATCTTTTTATCTTTTTCTGAAAGTCAAAAATTGAATATTGACCACTTTTACTTTTGCCTTCTATTATCCTGATCTTTCTGGGGACAAATAGATGCTTTTAACTGTCCACAAAGGAAGGAAAGACCAAGAGGAGAAAACTTCCAACAAGACCTTCAAGAATTCTATTTAAAATGGTAAAAATCATTTATAAAATTTCCCAAAGTAAAAAAAAATAACTGTATACCTTTTGTAATTCAAAGTGATTATTTCATTTGACCATATCAATTATACTACAAACACTTCAAAGTAAGATGAATTTTCTCTATGAACCTGAACTCAATGCAATTCAAATTAGTTGCATTGCAGCTACAGCCAACAAAAATGATTGAGTGCCTGTCGTGTGCCAGGCTCTGGGCTGGGCTGTGGGAAGACTGATTAAGGAGGTACTTCCATCTTCTTTGAGAAGCTTGCATCCTATGAATAAACAAGACTTGGAAATAAATAAGGTACTTAAAAGAAAAAAAAAATAGTATGATCATTTTAAAGACTAGAGACAAGGCCATAGAAGAAATCTTTGCCTTCTGAAAAATAAAAATATATGCTGTTGTGGCAGAGAGAAGGGAAACCTGAGGGGCAGAGGGTCACCCTTCAGGAGAAGCGACGTCTGAGTTGGGTTGCAAAGGATGACTCTTAGATGACAGGAGGAAGGAATCGTTCCAGGCCGAGGCGGCAGTGTATAAAAAGGGGCCGGTGACCACCTTGGGCAAAGAGCCCTTTGACTTGACTCACCGCGAATACTCTCAAAAGGCAAACAATTTTTTATTATTAATGCTGGATACTGGCCATTTAAAGAACACGAAATCCACTCCTTTCTCTCAGAATGCCCACCCTGGGCAGAGGAGAGGGGTCTGTGAGGAATAAGGAAGGAAGGCTGGGTTGTGCCTTGTCTAGGTAAACTGCAAGACTGCTCACACCTTTCCTGGGTCACTGGGTCATGTTGCTTGGAAGGCACATTGGAATAAAGTGACCTCCTTCAGAGGGAGCAGTGCTTAATGGACAACGGTCCACCCAGAGACAATTAGAAAGCCTTACATAGCACAATCAAAGCGGGGTGGACACCGTCCCCATCACGCCAGCTTTTCTAATACCCTGATTTGTGTAAGCCATCGTTTCCCCTCACCATTTAATGATGTGCTGGGTAATTTTTTTAAAAAGCAAAGACAGCTCAGGAAGATAAATGTGTGCTGCTGAGCTGAAGAATTAATCAACCTTAAGGATAAGAGTCATCTATGAACATCTCATTCATTAGAAGACCACTAATTTGGCATCTGTGATCACTTAGACTTTTATATCTTCACTCTGTAAAGACAGCATTCAAAAATGTATATATTGTAACCATGGATATAAAGAATGTTTAACCTCCGTAAGAAAATTTACCATATTCAATAACAATTTAGTGGGAGGGCCAGAACTAGGTCCTAGGCTACCTGTTTCCCAATCTAGTACTTTTTTTTTTCTAGTTGATATTTTAAGTGTTCTGAAAAACAAACAAAAACTCCTGCGTTTTTATACAGATGTTATATACGGACTAATTGTATTAGAGGAAATCAAATAATAATTATTTTTATGCAATGTCTATGTTAAATACTTATGTAAGTAGTTCACACATACAAAGTCGTTTAGTCTTCAGAGCAACTTTATAAGGCATGAACTACTATTATCCCCATTTTAAAGGTGAATAAATAGAGGCCCGGAGAAATTAAGACTCTTAGCTAAGGTCATATATGTACTAAATAGTCAAGCCTGGGCTACAAAGCCTGGTGTTTGCCTTGAAAGCACTGCACCATGCTATCATTTTCACGATCTTGTACAAATTGAGCTCAGAAATCAGAAATTTAGGAAATAACTTCAGACTAATGATGTGCTCCTAGGAAGTGGCTTATTTGGGAAGCGGAAGGACTGAGATCTCAAGGTCTCTAGATTTTGAATGAGAAGAGGCGGGCTGGGGTCCGGGGGTTCTGGAAGGGGTTATGTAGATGGAAGCCATCACAGGGAAAATGTGGACTCACTCCCAGAGCTCCCCTGCAGGGTTATAGGGCGTAGACGGGCCTGGGCAGGCTGAACCTGGGGGGCAGAGCATGAGCGTGGCACCCTGGGACTTTGGGAAGACAGGCGATAAGAGTGGAAACCCAATCGTGGGGTACCAAAGAACGGGTAGTGTGGGTTCACCGAGGTGGAGAAAGAGGGTTGAGGGAAGGCAGGCTGACTTCACGCGGGTGGTGTGGGCTCGTGGGGGAGGGTGCCAGAGGAAAGTTCCTGTCAAAGCCCAAATCCATATCACACGATATCAGCCAGAGAAGCCTTGGCGTTAGAGCCGGGGCCGGACTTCTAAGGGGAGGACTCGGGCAGGTGAATATTTCGGCACCTCTTCAAAAATACATTTGTTACATATATGTTCACAGTTCATGTCGGGACACTCGGCCCCGATCTAAGTACCCACGCAACAGCGAACACCTTGTGCTTCACCAAGTCCTTACTCGCTACAAAGCGGTATAGACAATTTTCTCTATTCAGTGACGTTTCTGATGAGGTTGACAGCCCTCGAGATGGGAGCTCCCGGAAAGTGCTCAGCTCCTTCTGCAAAACACATCTCGGATGAGGGCAGGTTCTAGTTGTGGATACGTCCAGAAAACCCCACATGACTCGGGCATTTACTTTCCCCTGCACAGGCCCAGCTACCTTCCCCAGAAAGCAGGACTGCTGAATGAAGCCAGATACAAAAGAACACACAGTATATGACACCATTTATAAGAAATATACAGAAAGACAAATCTACACATGTAGAAAATAGACTCATTTTTGCCAGGGGCTGGAGGGAGGGGAGAATAAGTGACTGCCGATGGTACAGATTTATTTTTTAGGGTGATGAAAATAGTCTGTAATTAGTGGTGATGGTTGTATGACTGTGTGAATGAATATGTGCTAAAAACACTAGATCGTATAAATTAAAAGTGAATGCTATGGTATGTGCATTCTATTTCCATTTAAAAAAGATATGAAGGCCTTTTCCAGTGCTTACATTTTACAAATTTTCACAAAATTTCACAAATAAATTTTTTAAAAATAAAATTTTACATTATTATTATTATTATTATTTTACTGACTTCAACCTGCAACATAGCAGAAAGTTAAAAAATTTGCTGGTTCAGTCTTGTCTTTGTCCCTAGGCTGCCAACCACAATTTTTGATGCTTCATCCAATTGCTCACTTTCCTACTAGTGAGAACTTGATAATTATTGGTAAATTTGCCAGATGGACAAGTTCAGGAAAAAGGAAAGACAGTCCCCTGGATTTGGGCCTTAAGAAATGAAAGTAAGTATGTTTATCTCAGTGGGCTTTAGTCCCATTTCAGTGAGCAGTTTAAACTTGAAGTGATTTGGCTAAGATACAAACAGCACGCATTATATGCAAATTCCCCAAGCATATGTACACAATTACATTCACAGTTGGAAGAAAGTGAAATAAAGTCTATATATAACTGCATAATCACTTATGATGCTAAAAATACCCCCTTTCAAGACACATCTCTTTTTTTCCAGTGGATGGAAAATAGCGACGCACTGTGCTCTCTGTGGCACTAATGATCAATTGTAAAATTATGGCATAAAATTTTAATCTGCTATTTTTTCCCCCTCTGAGCTAGTGATTTTGAAAGCAGAGAAACAGAGCCGGTCTCCTGTTTCCAGGCCTTCGAGCAAGAGTGATTATTTTAAACACCTGTTTTGGTCTTAAAAATTGTGAAATTCAAGCATATGCACGATGACGCATGACGCCCCTAGCTGTGCAGTGCTTACTACGTTTGCGTCTTGGGGCTCCTGCCTCAGAAGGAGGCTGGGAGATTTAACTGGTTGTTTTGGATCATCATCCATAACTGGAGTTGCACCGCTAATCAGGTTCAGTACTGAGAGGAGGAAGCGATGGGAATGCCAGGCTTTTTATCTTCTTAACGCTCCCCACGCCCGTTTGGCTTTATACTCCTTCCGTGGTGCTGGAGGCAATCAAAACAACTTTATGGCCTATAAGGAAGCTTTCCATGCTGTTTTTCAAGGAATGCTGGTGTATATGAGATTTTGGAAGTGTTTATATGCTTGGAAAAGCATCATTTCCTTGTCCAACAGAACAAAACAAACCCAGAAAAGCCTTTCTCTGTTTTCTGGGAGCTTAGAAGCCTGCAGGAGTGCAAATGCAGGTGGAGGTAGGTGGGCTGTCTGATGGGCTGGGTATTAGCAATGTACATTAGCATATTAAAGACCCTAAGAAGCCTGCAGGACACTGGTTGCCCAAAAAATCCTGTTTGAGAAAGTGATCTACAGGCTCAAAATCTTAACTCTCATCGTGACATTTAATGCCTATGAAGACACGATTCTTACTTTTATTGCACACTCATGTATAAGAATCTTTTTCAGACACTATCGATCGCCTCACTTTCTATCGAATATTTTTCTTGAAATTTGAAACGATCCATCTTTGATCCATCTTTTGTGTCTTTTCTGGCTGTTCTTATCTACTCTCCTAACATCAGGACCGCAGATAAAGCCTTGTTTTCTGCATAATTCAGGTACTCACCGCAGCTGACACACACTACCCCAGTCAGTGATTTAACATGACCAAGTCTGTTTCTTCCTCACATCACAATCCAGTGTGGGCTGGTGGCTCTCATCCAGAGAGTGACTCAGGGATTCAAGCTCCTTTGATCATCTGGCTCCATCAACTTGGGGCTTTGACTTCCAGCATCATGAATGGGATGAGAGGGCAGATGGAGGTTCTTAGGGGAAATTTTCAGGACAGAGACGGTGAAGATCCCCTAGTCTGGGTAGGTGAAGAGAGTTCTCTCTTAGGCTCTGACTTTGCTCTCGTGTAGGAACTGCCTTGGCCTTTGTCGCCCGTGGACTATTGCTCCTCCCTCAGAGTGGGTGTTTGAGAACATGCCATTCTTAGGGGCTTTGAGACTTGCCTCTTTCTCGTGATTGGTTGGGGTCCCAAAGGTCACCTCAAGTCTTAAAGTCAAAAGACTTATTGAATGAGCGTGTGATTTCTTTGGCAACACAATTCTTTCACCATTTTAATGGTTTCTAATCCCTGTACTTCCCAGTCAGCTCCCTGTCCATTAACTACACTCTAAACCCTTTCCGAGACCCAGTTCTCAGGCCTGCTTTACCTCTTTGCATTTTCGCCCTGTCATCTCTCTTAAATAAAAGTGCCTCGAAGCTATCAGGGTTGAACTGAGTTGACTGAATCAGGATTGATCATTGCTCTGAATCACTTCATCCACTGAGTATTTCTGAGACACTGAATTTCAAAGTACTTAAAAATCTCCTATCTTACCTTTGGGGGGTCTAGAATCTATTAACTTTTCCAACTCTGTAAAGACCTCGAACTTCTAGACTTACTCTATTCTCTTTTATTTCTGCCTTTGAAGTATCGAATTCTCCTGTGAGCTCATATTTTAGAATATCTTGCCAGAGGCAGCCACTGGTAGCTAACACACGCTACTCAGGTTCTGCTTTCCAAGCTTTTCTGTTAGAGATGCTGGCTGACTAAGCATGCGATCTGTATCCCAAAGAACCACGGTAAGGAATGAAATCACTTTTTTTTGCAACTGCATCATCTGGGGGACTACCTTTCCCGCGTTCTGTATTAACTTTCTCGATGCTTATCTCTCAGCGCTCAACCAATGCCAGTTATTTTAGCTTTCTGTTATGGTAGTACCCCACTTTGCAGTCCTGATCTCTGTGTGAAGTTACATAACCAACAATCAATCCTGAAATCTCACGGTTTAGCACATGAAAGAGTTGAATTCTTACCAATGTCAGAGCTTGTTACAGATTGTATAGGACTTTCCTCGGTTTTCCTCAAAGAGAAGGATCCGGATCCTTCCATGTGACGGCCGACTCTGGTTCTGTTTATTTTTACCATGTGCACAAGGGAGAGAGTGTGAGTCGTGGACCTTGACGAGATTTTAAGACCTAGGCTTGGAAGTCATGCTTATCACTTCTGTTGATGCCTCGTTGACCAGAAGTAGTCATACGACCAAAAAGGATTCTAGGAAGTATAATCACCCTTTATTTTGGGGAAAAGGAAGAGAGATCAGGGAGCATCTAGTCACTTGCTTTTATAATCCCAAATTCATGTATCCCTAACCTAGATTTTTCCTTGAATTAGAAATAGATATTAAGTAATAGCTAAGATTTACATGACATTCCAGTTTACAAGGTGCTCTCCGTGCATTACATTATTTGATCTTCAAAGCATCCTTGTGTGATATACATTTTTATTTCTCCATTGTGGCTCATGAGGCTAACCTTTTAACATTTATCAAGCTTGTACTATATGCTAAACGCACTGCTGGGCCTTAGTGACAAAAAAGTACCTTAGAAACAGCCTCTGTTCTATTGCTTATGCTCTAATGTAAGAAACATATTAATCGAACAGTAGGATTCTTTTTGGAGGGATGAAAATATTAAAAATTAGATTATGGTGATGGTTATACAACTCCGTAAATACATAAAAGCTATTGAACTTTATATTTTAGATGAGTGAATTTTAAGTATGTAAATTATAAATTAGTATAGCTGTCAAAATTACATGCAAAAAAATACAAGACCAATTTACCCATGCCCAATGAGTCATAAAGACTGTAAATACTTCAAACAGTAAAAGAGTGAGAAAGTACCAGGCTCAATCAGGTCTTCTGTCAGTTTCCCGAGACCTTTTTTTCTTTGATAAATCAGAAAATGCAAAGAGATGATATTTAAAAGGAAAATCCATGCCAACTCATTGACTTTTTATTTTTAAGTTTTGTCCCATTCTTGGGGAAAATCATGTTAACGGCACAGTAGAAGCCACATTTTCCCTTGATGACTTCTTCTGAAACAGAAAGAGATATTGGTATAAAATAATGTCTGTTATGTTTTCCTTAGTGACACAACAGACATTGAAAGTAAAAACAAAATACAACCTGCAAAAACATAATCTAAACTGAGGGGTGCAAGCAAAGTTTCCTAGGAGAACTCTAAACCTAAGATATGAAAATGAATTGGAGTTAATAAGGAAGAAGGAAGGAAGGAAGGAAGGTAAGCATTCTGAATAGAAGGGATGTGTGGGTACAAAGAAGTAACTGGGAGACCAAGAGGTGGCTTGTGAGGCAGGAGAATAGCGCATAAGCAGAAATCAGGCCGGAGGGCCCAGGAAGGCCTAAATTGTGTCAACCCTGTAAGCCAGGTTTAAGTTCTTCGTTGCCCTCCCCGTCCCCACCACAAAACAATGGGGCACTATTGAAGATTTTTAAGGTGGAGAAGCGAGGTTAATTTTGAGAAGAATATATATGTGTGTGTGTGTGTGTATATA
>NW_006442104.1:1125342-1140300 GCF_000325575.1 Pteropus alecto
ATATATATATATATGTGGATTTTTTCCCCCTGTGGAGTCCAACTCTATAATTTAAAGTACTTGCTTATATTCAGCTTTAAGTGATTGAGTTGGGATCTTGAACGAAAGTCATCTAACTACAGAGGTCGCTGGGTAGTATGAAGTGTAGCTGGGATATACCAGCTGCTAAGCTGGCACTCACGGAAGGCCTTGGTCAGGCCTGTCCCACCAGGATGCTGGGTATCCCTGTAATGCAAGGAACATATTCAAAAGTATACAACCACGATTTCCTCATCATGTCAATAGTGTGTATCTTTGAGGACCAGAAGGTAGGGAGAGGGAGGTTCTGAGGTGCGCTGATGCATGGCCCCTCACTTGACGTGGACTGCTCAGTCAGGAGCCTGGGTGCATCTCTGGGGAACCAGGGTGACACTGGAAACTCTGGGTCTGCCCACTGGCATCTTCATTCGCTGTGTATCCCTCTCACTGTTTATTTGCCAGTTCAGTACCAAACCGAAGCATAGGTAAACTTTCCGAATCTACATCTCTATTCTAGCCATGACTGATGGGTAACCCGTTCAAATGGTATGGCCATATTTGTCACCTCCGGCTGGCACCAGTTCTGACTAAGCAGTGTCTGAGCTGTATCTGCTGACTCTCGTTCCTGATCCCGGACCATCTTTGACCTGGGAACGGCCTTGGTGAATCTGCTTGGCTCAGCCCGACTGCGGGGTTGGAACACAGACTTGTCATTTGACTAAAGTCTCTGCTTTCTTTCCCTCCAAAGACCTGAACGGGGGCTGGCAGAGGCCCCTGATGTGGTTGGGAGGACAGGTGGAGCAATTTAAGACGAGGGCAGGGAAACAATGGAAATAATGCATTGGCCAGGAGCCCTGTGCAGCTTCTCTGAATCGAGAGCTCATACTCAGACGTGCACTAGTGGGGTTTTCCGCTTCTACCTCAGCAATCCTGGGAAATTCTCCAAACCTGCCCAGTGGCTTTGTGTCTGCTTCATAACGGAGGTGTGCAAGTGTGGGAACCATTTTTCCTTCATAATAGTTTAGTGAAGGTAAAGAGTAAAGATGCCTTCTACTTAGGAAGATCTTAGAGCAGATACCAAGGTTAGAACATTACACACGTGATCATATTGAAGTTTCATAACAAAGTTGTGTGATTGTCTTCATTTTATAAATGATAAACTTGGATGTCAGGGCAGTTAATTAACATAGTAATGATTTTGCAAGTAAAAAGTGGCAGAATGGGGATTCAAACCCAGATCTTTCTGATACCCCAGCACTTGCTCCTTACTTAAACATTAAACACTGACCGTCTTTAAATATATTTTGATAAATGGAAAACCTTGAAAAATAAATTGTGTGTGTCTTGCCAAGAATGTAGTGCTAGCTGGAGTCAGTTGGGCTGAGTAAATATCTGTTGTCTCTTCTTGCACAAACCCTTTCAAGTGCTTTTGGAGCAGGAGAAATATCCAAAGTCAGAGGGCAATTATCTCATTCAAACAGTTGACATTTAAACACAAAAGAACAGGGATAATCTGTAAGCAAATGTATCGGAATTTACCAGTATCAGTTATAGCCAAGTCCTCACCAAACTAGTCCTCTTGGAAAGATATCCACATGTCCCAGAGGTACTGAGTGGCAACAGAAAACAAACATGGACTTTGAACTTGAATGACCTATGTGGAACCCTCGCTCCACCACTTTCCAACTGGTCAACTTTGGGCAAACATTTTTCTCTCTGAATCTGGGTCTAGAGAAAGCTACGAATGCCATACTCACAGATGCGCTTTCTGACAATGCCTCTGACCACTTTCTTCCCTTTCTCTTACTCCCTTTCTCTCTCTCTCCTTCCTTTCCTTTCTTTCCATCGTGAGTATAATTGCAAGCACTTTTCCTGCCGCATCCTGGCATGTTTTGCCATGACAGTTCTGATTGCTTCCTCGCGTGATGGCTGTTCACACTTCCGAGCCTCCTTGGCTTCCTCTGCCTGGAAATCCTATCTGGCTTTTCATCCTTCCGCTTTCATGAGATTTTACTCCTACAAGATCTAATAGAAGTATCACTTCCTCATTGCCATATTCTCTCTTTCTCCTTTCCTTCTTCTCCAAAGAGAACTGATTGCTTCTCTTTTATTTCTTTGCCCCAACCATTTTCTCTACATATCTTTATAATCAGATTCCAGTTTCAAATTACATTTAGTAAGTCACATCTGATCGTGTCTGGTTCATTGACAGAGCAGAACTGTCCTGAGGCATTTTATAAGAAGGGTTGAGGCACCTCATGGATGATAATTCATCCTAGTAAGGAAGCTAGGGAAAAAAGATAGATTTCATGTTCCTTGCAAGACCATATGGACTCGTTGGGCCTGCCTGGAATAATGGGTTAGGAAATGTTTTGCATCTGTAGCCAGGCTCAGTGAAAAGCAGGTTCACGATTGAGTAATGATGTCTGCCAGGGTCTCAGAAAATGAGAGTGGCCACACACTTACCATTCACAGACCAGATGATTTCTAAGTCCACTATCCGTGTCTCGTCCTGAAAGTCTATGAATAAGATCTAATCAAATATGACCTCTATATAATGCTTCACAGATTATTCATTATGAATATCAGCGTCAACGAAGTATTGATTAACAGAGATTTCCGTGTGATGAACAACTTATAAACCAACTTTGTCTGTTTTTATTCTTATGCCGTATCACATTTAGCACTTCACAGAACACGTTTATTAACTAAGTTATCTAATGTCATTATTTTTTACTATGCATGATGAAATCCTATCTGCTTCATTTTGGTTTCACTTGAGAGACGTTAGGTTCTGTTCTGTATGCAAAAATGCTAAGGACGCCCTGACGAATGACGCTGGCACCTTTATTAAATGTGCTCTGTAGCATTTTCAGTAACAGACATGAAAACGAATGAATAAAATAGAAGGTGAGGTGTGTGATCACAAAAGTTCCTATCACTGCTTCTCAAAAACTTGCCACCAAAATTGAAGGAAAGAAACTGCCTACGTTAAAGAATCTGAAGCCATGATCAACAACGGTCATAAAACTAAATATTTTTAAGGACCCTTGTTTGATATTTTAAGAAAAAAATCTTAAAATTCTCCACAGCGTATCTGTTTGTTTTAATTTATAGCTCCCCCCGCCCCTTAAAATTTTCAAATAATTGGTGAGCAATAAATTATGTCAGTTTTCCCACATGGATTCCTGGGCCCTTCATATGTTAATAAGGTATATAGACCCAGCTCAAGAAGCAAGGATTATTCCAGGGGAGAATGATTACAGAGTGCACAAGAAAGACATTATTAGTTTTGTTTTGCAAAAGGAAATAAGGAAAAGCTTCATAGCTGAGATCAGACCCAAGCGGAGAGCAGAAAAGGTAATTCATTCAGAAGAAAAGAGTGTGTGTAAAGGCATGGAGGTATTAAACAGCACAGCTTACCCAGGAAACTGCAAATAGCTACATAAACGTGGGATATGCAGTTTCCAGATTGAGCAGGGCGTGAATGAGCCTAGAGAGAGAGGAGGGGCCCATAGGTACAATAAGCAATTCTGTTAGAAACATTATATTCTTTCTAAATATGTATTTTTCATTAAATTTATAATTGCTCTTTTCCTTCGTGCTTAACTTCCCACTAACAGACCAAAAGGCAGATCGGATGGAAGCATTTTTTTTTTTTTTGCTTCATTCATAAACTGTACTTGAAAACTAAACCGTCCGTGGCAAACCGCTGCTTGGCATGGCCACCTATCAAAGGCCTCCTCTCACAGGTGACTGGTGGTCATTCTGGCACTGGAACTGAGCCAAGAGGAAACCGCCGCCGAAGAAAGAGTGAGGCAGCGAGGCCGGGAGACCGAGGCGTCTGGCCGGGCGCAGGCTCAGTGTTTCTTCCCCGTGAACCGCGTCTGATTGTGGAGCGGCCGTTCACTGAGTGCCGCGCACAGCGGTGGCAACGTCCTCTGAAGGCCATCAATAACCCACCTTCTGTGCTTAGCCTCCTGATCCGTTTCAGGAAATATTTACAATGGAAAGCTAGACTGCGCTGCAGAAAACCAGCTCTACTTGGAGGGTCCGCGGACCAAAAACCTTTGATGATGACCTCCCAGCCTCCTTTGATGACCCGCCATAATGGGACTCTTCTTATTTATCGGTTCTGATTCTCACCAGAAAGAACTTTAAGAGGTCTTCACATGCACAAGAGTAAAAGCAACAATATTTCTCTTTCTGAGAACCAACAAGACTTTAAATAATGTTGATAATATGCATTATCATTAAAGTCCGTAAATTTTCCTGAGATAGAAAAATGAGCTATATTTCCAAATTCTTTTGGATTATACTTGCATCCTACACAATCTCAAGATTGCTATAGCAAAGATGAAGCTAGGAGTAGTGGGAATTGTTGGAGAAAGCGTTTGTACAGTATTGCTATCTCAAAATACATTATTGAAGTGAGAGCTACTGTGTGCTGCTCCTTGATCTCTGACTTCCAGCCTCCAGAACTATAACAAAATGAATTTATGTTCTTCAAACCACCCAATCTGTGCTACAGCAGCCCTAGAAAACTCATACAGAGTTTGGTACCGCTATAATATCAAAAAATTGTGAAAGTGGCTTCGGAACAGGTAATGGGTAGAGACTAGGAGAGTTTTGAGGTGCACGTTAGAAAATCCTAGATGTCTTTGATGGGACTGCTGGTAGCAATGTGGACTTCAAAGGTGCTTCTGGTTATGTCTCAGGTGGAAATGAGAAACACGTCGTTGGACACTGGAGGTAAGGTGATTCTTGTTATGAAGTGTACAAGGACGTGGCTGAATTGTGGAAGGTAGAAATTGTGAATGATGAGCTTAGATATTTAGCTGAGGACATTTCTAAGCAAAGTGTTGAAGATGTGGCCTGGTATCTCCTTACTGCTTTCACTAACATGTGAGTGGAGAAAGATACATAAGGATGTGTGAGGCCAAAAAGAACCAGAACATGAAGATTTGGAAAAATCTCAGCCTATCCATCCTGCAAAAAACGAGAAATTATGTTCTGGAGAGAGGGCCAAGAGTGAGGTGGACAATGATTTGATTAAGAAATTGTGGAATCCAATCAACCATCACAGCAGAAGCCTGGAAGAGAGTTGGAGTTAGAGTTATACCAGCAGAAACACTGCCCACTTGGACCAAATGGGACAGAGACCAGACGAATTGAAGAAAGGCCATCACATTTCTGAGATTCTGTAGGACAGGACAATAGCCCTATGTGGCTGTGAACACACTTTATCCTTCAGGAAAATGGAAGAATGATCCCAAAGTTGATTCAGAGATTGGCGGGGCTGCCACTGCCACAAGAGTCCCAGAGGGCACAAGCTAAGGGGACGATGTTGCCTCCTTCTTGGTTTTAGTAGGTCTGGCTGCTGCCCATGGTCTGGAGAACAGAGCATGAAGCACCTCCCACTCCCCAAAAAAGGCATTATTCTCAGGCTTTAAAATCTGCCCTAGCAGGTTTTAGATTTTCATGATTCCTTTCTTTTTTTCTGATTTCGCTCTTTTGAAATGAGAATATCTACCTTATGCCTGTCCCACCATGGCGTTTTGGAAGCAGATAACTAGTCTGGTTTCATAGGTTCACAGCTGGAGAAAAATTTTGCTTCAGGATGAATCATACCTTGAGTGTCACCCACACTTGTTTTAAATGATTTTAGATGAGATTTTAGGCTTAGATTTGATGCTGGAAAGGTTTAAGAATTTTAGCCGTTGGGAATGGGGGTAAATGTGTTTTGAATGCAAGAAGGACATGAATTTTGGTGGGGAGGGGACAAAGAATGGAATGTCATGGGCTGAATTGTAGTCCTCCAAATTCATATGCTGTAGACCTAACCCCCAGTACCTCATAATGTGACTGTATTTGGAGACAGGGCCTTTCAGGAAGTGATTATGTTAAAATGAGGCCATTAGGGTGGGCCCCAATCCAACCTGACTCTTGCCCCTTATAAGAAGAGAACATTTGGACCTGCAGTGAGACACCAGAGATGCACAAACACAGTAAAGCAAAAGAAAAAGAAAACCACGTGAAAACACAGCAAGAAGATGGCCAGCGCAAGCAAGGAGAGAGGCCTCAGGACGAAGCAAACTTGCCAAGACTCTCATCTTGGACTTCCAGCCCCCAGACTGTGAGGAAATAAATGTCTGTTGTTTAAGCCACAGACTGAAATATCAGTCTACGGTATTTTATACGGCGACCCCAGCAAACTAATATGCCTGCCCTTTACTAATTTCCAAATACATAATTAATTACATATCATAAGCCCAATCCTGTCTGATCTCAGAAGCTAAGCAGGGTCGGGCCTGGTTAGTACTTGGATGGGAGACCACCTAGGAAGACCAGGTGCTGTAGGTGTAAAAAATAAAAAATAAGGGTTGTAAGCTTGTTAGTTCTTGCAATTTGCGAGGTCAACCAAGGGTTGCCTTGCCTATAATAAACAAACAAACAAACAAATAAATAAACAAACAAATGAACAAATAAATAAATAAATAACCTCCAAAGTAACCGTTAGTTTTTCAGCAATGAGCTCTACTACGTTTGTTGATAATTCTACCTTCCTAGGTCTAGAACTTTTCTCCCTGTGCCTTTAGATTAAAATTATAATAGCTCATCAGTTACTGAAACAAGCAAAAATTCTGATGACCTGTTTGTGTGTCATTGCAAACAGGAAATCTACTGGCAAAGAATTAGCAATAAATAAATAGACACTGTCCTTGAACTCTGGGGATTTTACTCATTATAAAACATTTTATAAAGGTATCATTTTGTGTATTTTCCAGACTACCCCAGTAAACAGATATTGAAACTGAAGCTAAGATAATTCAAGTAACCACCCAGCCTCACACGGCTGTGTAAGGAAAGAAGCTCGGGGTTGCATGGAGTTCTTTTGACCCAACTCCTGTGTTTTATTCCACTATCCTATTCCTTTGTGGGAGTGAATCTGATGCTTCCCAAGGATGCAGTGATTCCTACCTGTGTTGACAACCGCAGGAACAATCTCTGTCTAAAGGTGATTGAGGATGAATTGAAATGAAGCATGCTAAAGAATCAGAACCAGGTGTGGCTTTGTCTTTCTTACCACTTCAAAAAAAAAAGAGCCCTAATTTATAAAACAGAGATAACTAGAGCTGGTGTACGAAATTTTCTTTTAATTTCAGGACACTTGATAAAAATTTCCAGCAGTTAGGTGGGGACCAGGAGCCTGGCTCGGTCCAATGGGCTGTAAGAGAAAATGAAGCTGTATCCTGCTGTGCCATGTCCTGCAGAAGAACATTTAGGTAAGAAAGACCTTGGAAACAGAATAACCATAGCATCAGCTATTATCAAATAAGAAAAGATGACAGGGGTCACCAAACCTCTGGAGAACTGGGAAAAAAAGGACATAACTTGAGTATAGGATCCAGGTCCTTGACATGTTCCATTCAAAGTCACGCCGAGCGGGACATAGCCCAGTGGGGTTGTGACTATTTGTGGAAATAGTTCCAATTTCCCGAAACTTGCTCATTCAAGTGCATGCTTAATTTACAATTCCATCAAGTGTGGCATCAAAACGATGTGTATGGACGTACTCCATTAGACAGAGTACTTTTGGAGCACAGGCTTCTATAAAGAAGTAGCGAGTCAGTACCTTGGCCTGTGGGGTACTCCTTTTGTGACCGCGCCGTTGGTGCCCTGCCTGGCCTTCGCTTGCTCCCCTTCCCTCCCTTCTCTCTTCTTTTCTATTTCCCCAGTTCTAACTATTCTTTCTTTTGCGTTTTATATTCGCTCTCTGCATCCATCTCTGATTTCATTTAAACACTCACTTTATAACAGGCTAACCAAATATTAAAGCAGAGACCATGGTAGTAGTCTTCTAGTTCTTTCTTCTTCTTTGCTTCAATATGTGCAAAACTGAGTTGCTGCCTGGGGAGACACAACCCAAATAATTTTGTTTTTACAAGCCTTTGCTCGTCTGCGTTCCCTTCTTTTAGATGTAGTCGCAACATCTCATGTTTTTTTCTCCAAAGTAATTCTGCAGAAGCTTTCAGCAAAATAATTTTTCTAGCACACTATAAAGAGCATGGGTTTTGAATTTATACTGAGTGGGGTTTGAATTCTGGTTCTATAATTTTTTTAGTTATGTGATTGTGGGAAAGTTATTTAATTTCTCTGGTTAGATTTTTTTCTCAGTAAATTGGGGATTTAATGACATAATGTTAGCAAATTATCAAATATAATTTCTGGTACATGGTGAGTGCTGAATAAATATTAAATGTGGAATTATTAACTCTCAGTGCTCTTCAGGCTCCCAAGGGCACTTTATCTAGTTTGGCTAGCAGCTTTGTTTCTGTAGGTTTAGTATACTTCCATCGTTTTTGGTTTGTTGTGGTTGTCATTTTATTATTATTAGGTAGGATGGAGTTTTCTGAAATAATCGAAATAATTCATTGACCATCAATATAATAATTGCCTTCATCCATCTCAAGTTTCAATTTTATCACAAAGTCCCAAACAAGTGTTTCCTGGAACAATAGAGGAATATTTCCTAAGCACACATGCTTAAATTCTCATTTATGATGTTTTGACTATCATCAGATCCAGTGTCAAATGTAGCATTTTGTTATCATGGCTGCTTTGCTTCTCATTTGCTGTGATGGAAAGACCGCCCACAGAAAGTCTACATAACAGTCGATAATGGTTGATTTCAGACAGAGTCACACTGACCATTATCATTTCATGAGAAAAACAACTCAACTAGGGATTATTTCAGAAAATTAGTGCCTGTGGTTGTTTATCTGTGATATCAGTTCATTCTGGATTTGATGAGTTAAGTGCAGGAAAACATATAAAGGTCATTTTCAAATTGCAAATACGCAGAAAAAAGGTCCCATTATTTAAAGTTGAGTTATAGTTGGTAAAAGCCAAATTTATTTTGGTTAGAAAAGGAGTTCTCAACTATTTTCTCCAATGTTTTTCATAAATTACTTTCTATATTTGTATTTATCTAAAGCATTTTGTATTTTTAATAAAATAAAGCCATGGTATATGGCTATAATTAAAAGATTTTTTTCTGTCTCATTTTTTCTCTGATGAGTTCCTGTACCCAAAAGCAACTATTTTCACTTATATTTATGGGTTGTTTTTTTCTGGTAGTTTAACTCACACTAACTATTCTATTACAAAATTATTTCTTGATCATCAATTTTACATATTTTCTATAGATTTTGTATACTGGTGATAAAGATTTATTATTATACTTATCCAACTCCTTTTTTTTTTTTTTACTGCTATCATCACAATATCATAATGTAATAATTTATAATGAAATTATTATATGCTGTTTCTAGTTTTCTGAATATGTGAGTATTATTCATTACTAGTCCAAAATTGTGAACATTTTAAATTTTAAGTAAATTTTCTCTCTTTAGTTATTTTTCGATCGCTCAGTTTTTATGTTTCTTCTATCAATAGTTCCTTTCAAGCCCTTCAAAGTAATGTAAAGCTTTTCTGCATACTATTTTCCTCATGGTCAAGCATAGCAGATATTCTATCATTTCCATTTTCCTTAGACAGATATTTCTCTAGAATGCCTCCTTCCACAACTTTCCCACTGTGGAATTGTTGTTTTTAGGTTAACATGAGACTTCTCTGTATCTTTATTCTGGGTTACATCTTCTACTTTTGGATAATTTGATGGAGTTGCATGTGGTGTATAGTTTTATAAATATATGTTTTTATTTAGCACTCATGTTTTGACTTATTGTTTTACTGAGTAAATAATTACAGATTAAAAGTGATTTCTAAATAGTATTTTAAGACATTCATCTATTATGTCTAGCTTCTAGTGTTACTTTTGAGAAGTCCGACACCATTCTATTTCTCATCTAAATATGGAGCCTTCTATATTATACTGAAAATTTTAGAAGTTTTCTGTTATTTTGAATTTTAATGATGATGTGCTTTGGTGTACATCTCTTCGTATTTATTGTTCTTGGCACTCCAGAGACACTCAGTCTTCAATTGTGATATATTTTCTTGATTCATTTTCTTTTTTATAATTTCCTCTCCTCTGTTTTATTTCTTTTCTTCTTCTGAATCTCCAGTTGTTTGGTATTGGATATTTTGGATTTATTAATCAGCTTTATCTTTCCTATTTTCCGTATCTTTTTAATTACTTTTGGAGAGATTGCATCAGTTTTAATTTTTAAATATAATAGTGATTCTTTTTAGCTATCAAAAATTTAAATTAAGAGTTTTTATCAGCCAATTGTTCCTTTTATATAGTTTCCTATTCTTGTTCCATTGATATATTATCTCCTTTCATCTATCTGACAATAATAATTAGAGTGTTTTTTTTCTTTTATCTGTATTGTCTGTGTTTCCTCTAAGCTTCTTTTTTTTTTTTCATTTTGTTTTGTTTTGTTTTTCTTATTTCTTTTGGTCTTTGTGTTCCAAATGGAAAGACTTTTCTTAATTTATTGGTGATCCTTGGCTGTCCATTGATACTTGAAAATGAAGTACTATAAAGCTTATGAGAAGCTCTGTGGGCATGAGTTGGATTTGTCAACTGGTGCACTTTTGAATGAGTTGGCGTGGAGAGAGACCAGATTATTTCATTGAGGTATGCCCAAATAACTGTAGTTACAAGTTTATTTTCAAGTGCTATTTAGTTTTTCCAAAGAATACTCTACCAATCTCGTGCTTGAGAAAGATGTCGAGAGTGTGGAAAATGGCGACAGGTGGTAGTGACAAATTCCACCCACAATCCTGGAACCTATCAAAGGAAGGGTGTTGAAAATCTCTTCATTTAGTCACTTTGTTGTTCTTAATTTTCACGACTTCCTCTTCTGAACCTAGTTAGTATCCTTGAATTTAAGGTCTATGGCTCAATTTATCCTCAGAATGAATTTCCTGCCGGAACGAGGGGTAGAAATTTTGCCTGATGTGGGAAGTAGGAACATAATTATATTGGTGTCTAATAGCCCTGGTTCAGTCTCTCAGTGACTCTCCATGTTCGGGGCCTCTTATTTACTCTCACATTTAATGGCACATGATACTGTTACTTTTTGAGACTTTCTGCATTCTACAACATAAATTATCTCACTCCTCAAAGATTTTCCTCTTTATAGGTACTGCTGTTCAATTTCTGAACTTTGTTATTTCCTCCATTCATTTTCAGTCTTCCTCAAATTCATTATCAGTTCTTTTTTAGCAATTCTCTTCTCTTCCATTTTCTTTGACATTAAAGTTTGTAGCTTTGTTTCAAAAAAAGAGCAGATAAGGGTATACATTTATTCAGGCAGGTGTTGCTAGAACCATTCTAAATTGTTGGAAGAGAACCATTTTTCATGTTTTTAAAAAAATTCTAGGATTACCAGGGTAGATATTGGGTAAAAAGTAATAAATATGCATGCTAGCTACAGAGATTTGGCAAAGGTCAATGATATTTTGAGAAATTCTTCAGTCTAGATTGACTAATTGAAAATTTCTGAATTAGAATCCTTTAGTGTAATATTCTCTTTTAAGTGACCTAGGAACTAAAAAATAGGATTTAAATCAAAAGAGCATCATAAATTCTAGATATTTATTTCAGAATCCTGATATAATACCTGATATCCTCTTCCTTTTACCCCATCCAATCAATCACCAAGCCATGTTGATTTTTCTTCTTTTGAATCAATCTGCTTTTTACTTTCTGCACAGGCAATTGTAAAGTCCAAATCATTATCATTTTTACTTAGATTTCGGTCAAAGCCATTTAACTGAATGACTTTCCTTCTTTTTACCCATTCTCCACTTGGTCGTTAGAGACAGCTTAAATCACTGACAAGCTCATATAATAATCTTAGAGAAGACCATTCATAGCTGACCATATCTCTTAATATAAAGACCAAATCTCTTACCATGGTTCATAGGGTCCTGTGTGGTCTGAACTGAGCTGAATTCTTGACTCTATTTGTCCCCTCTGGCTTTGTTGACCTTCTTTTAGTTCCTCCTATGTCACAAGCTTCTCCCCAGCTCAAGACTTTCACTCAGTTATTTCTGAGTTCTCAGAAATGCTACCCTATGCATTTACTTAGCATTCAGGGTCATTACTTGGTAGAGTAAGAGGTCAGGTCCAGGGGAAATCTTGAAACATTTGCAGAAGTTGTTCAAATCTCATCTTTGTCTTTTTCAAGCTGTGTGATTCTGTGTCACTTATGAGCTCTAAGGGGGCAGTGCACCTGCTCATCATGGGTAGTTTAATTAAATGGGGTATAAATTTTTTATCACAGGGTCTTGCAAGTACCAATATTTATCCTTTTTCCCCCTTTTTGTTGAACTATCAATAACTTTGGTGAAGGCATAAACGTTTGGAGAAAGTTTCATGTACAGTGAGAAACATCAAATTATTACAAATAGACTGGCATACTTTTCTCAAAGTTTAAAATGAAAATTTTAAAAAGTAATAATTTCAATAAAAGCAATAGGCTCTGAAATAAATTGAAGAAAGCTATTTCTGAAATCCTTTGGAGGATTTTTCTTATTTTTTCCCCTCTGTATAGATTATTGACCACACATAATTTGTCAACAACAAACCCATAAGATTTTTGAAGGAAAATTATCCATAAATGTGAGGTATTACATTCAAAAGGCAAACAGAAAATGTTAATGATAATGGCAATGCTAGCATTGACTTTTACATTTATAGAGTACATTTATTTTCAAAGCACTACCCAAGCTTTCAACAAAGGCAAGACAAAATTTAATGTGAAGTTTTCTGCAAATTTATATCATGGAGACATAATGCCCAAATGTGGATATCTCCAGGGTGGGAGCCCAATATGTCAGAGAGGCTTTTGTTTCACTCATTTATCCGGAGACGATCTCACAGTTCATTGAGAACTTCTCTTAGGCAACCCCAAAGCCCGAGGCAACTCATCAGACACTCTCACATGAGGTCTTATGTCCATAATTCTCGGCCAAATAATAATTATTGTCCAAACTATCTTTCATTTCCCTAAATTATATTATATCACATTTCCAGCTGCAAGTGCTTACAAAGGGTTTTATCTTTTCCTCCACCATCTTTTCAAGGGAGTCATGGTACCATCTGTTCCCCCAGACACTATGCTGACCATAGCAGTCAATCAATCTCACAAAATATGGACTTGGATCAATTACTTTAGATTTGGTTTACCCATTTCCAAGCTTTATAACATTCTTTACTTGATTGTGCCATCCAAGTCTAAAAATGCTGATCCTAGAATTTTATTCTAACTTTATTCCAAAATACCCTTGATGTATAATATGCACATCTTATTACTATTGTTTTTTCCAATTCACACTCACCTTGTTATCCCTTCTTAGAACATCAGTTTCCAGGTTTTTGCAAACTGTAAAATGACAGATGTATATCATACATACTGAACTGATTTTATCAGAAAACATGTATAGACTATATTCTTTGTTAATAAGTGTTTTTTTGCTTTTTAATTTTTTATTATAAAGATATCACACTATTTTAATAGTATTTAATTGTATTAGATATACTTCTATTTAAATTTGAATTTAAGATTTTTCAATATTACTCACCGCCAGGAAAAGGATGGAATTTCCCAGAAAAGTTTAAGAATTTTGTTCCATTAGTATCTTGGGTAATTTCCCATCACTGGCCATTGAGTAATTTTCAATATGTCTTTAAATTCAGTGCAAAGAAGGCCTCTGCAGCAAAAGAATAAGATACATTGTAAGTTCAAATTGTGCTTTATTGCTGATCTTTTAAAATTTTTTTTATTTGTGTGTGTTTTTTTGTAATTCTTCATTAATACTTTACAATTTCAAAAGCCCCAATTATATGAAAGTGGTAGGAGAGTGTAAAGGAAGTGCACAGAGATGGAAGACATATGATGTCCCCGGGACCTCCCGGAGGGCCTCATAGCCAAGCCCCCTCCCTCAGCAGATAAAGACCTGGAGATGCAGAGAGGCAGGCGGTAATTGACTATTTAAGGTCTACAGTTATTTTTAGCCCAGGAGTCTTTACATGTTTGTCTTCTGACTACTTATTTTCTATAGAGTATCTTAGTCATATGACCGTTACTGTGTTCAGCTTTTAAAAACAATCTATCGCACACAGCAGAGATGGGAAGGATCTCGATCACTGCATTCTCATTTCTCATTCTCTCTTGTGAACAGGCCCAAAGATGCGTTTCAGCAGAACAGAGAGCTGGGGGAAAACCCGCTCTGAAGTTAGAGCACTGTAAAGCTGTGGGCTGAACTAAGCTGAAATGAAAAACCAGGGAGAGACAGAAAATATTGCACACATGGTGCAGATTACCCACCAACTTAACAGGTGTTATAGTCAATTAAATAAGGTCATTCTATTCCAGGGAAGCAGGTCCAAACAGGAAGACGGATTATTCAGGTGCTAGCCTCCAGTGAGGGATGGCTAACAGATAGGCCCTCTCTAAGCAGCAGAATCCTGCTGGAATTCCCAGAGGTTCCAGCTGGCTCCAATCTCACATCTTAATGTGAGCAAAAGTGACCCCTTAACTCAGGTTTTAATAAAGAAGCGAAAGTAAATAATTTACTGATAATGACAACCTGCCTTATTTATGTGACAGATATTTTTCTAGGCACTTTTATATATAATCTCTTTTTATTCTCAGCACAGTTCTAGAAATCTAGAGGTAGGTGTAATTATTCCATTTTATAGTTGGAGAAATTGAGTCTCGGAGAAGTTAAGTTATCTGTCTTACTGATTGTAAAGCCAAAGTCCCGGAGTTATACCTGTGTCCATATACCCCATATTTACATGACACCCCGAGTGTCCACGTGTATTCATAGTGGAAGGTCTGGGATTACATTACAATTCCTCATCAGTAGGGAATATCAGGAAAGAGCAGCTTTGCTTCAGTTTAACTAAAATTTATTGCACATCTACTCTGTAGTAGATTCTAAGCTTTGAACAGA
>NW_006442104.1:1140316-1162263 GCF_000325575.1 Pteropus alecto
GAAAGAGATCAGACAAAAGATCTTGATGTTTAGTTGTTCACGATATCATCTTAAGGATGGATGTGAAGATATCTATTTTCATTCTAATGTGGGAAATGCAGTGAGAGATGTCTGGGTTTCACCTAGGACTGGCCTTGATCTTCGTCATGATTCCTGGCGCCATCAGTCTTAGCCCGTTCTGTGTTGCAGGGTTCCATTCCTGCAAGGTGCTAATTGATTGAGTACCTCTACTGAATGAGTGATGGTGTGGAGCATGAGGGGTACAGAAATGATCGACCTATAGGTTGGCCTGGAGCTTAGTGTCTAGAGACATGAAGATCTTACTAGACCTATGTGACCCATGCCGGACTGGTTACTTCCTTCACAGAGATTCTTATGCTTATGTATGTTCAATTTGCTTGTTATTCCTGTCTGAAAAGTTATTTCCAGTCATAGTTGCTCTGATTCCTATTTTGCTCTTTCACAAATCCAAAAGATGATGACGGTAGGTACTTTCTTTGACTCCACCAGCATCCTAAGAAGTGCCTGCTACATGTATCCTTCCTCTGCAGTAGGAAGAATTTTGTAACTTTCCTTTGCTTTTTGCCAGAGGGGACAACTGTTACCTGAAATAGGCCTCCTCAATCCCCTTAGAAGCCCCAAGTCTGCTATCAAATGTCTCCCAGGGCAATAGTTCAAGTTAAGAATTATCTTCCTGCAGGCTCCCTGAGATCTTGCTAATTTACAGTTTCTGGCCCATTTGTCTCTGAAATTTAGGAGCAGAACTCTGGTTTCTCACTTCCTTGTCTTTACTAAACATGAATCATTTAGTTAACAACAACAACAACAAAAAAGTGTGCTTCATAGTTATTCAATAAAGTGTGAGAGAAGAGATTATTCATTGCAGCATTCTTTTTTTTTAAAAAAAGAGCTTTTCTCCAAGTGTTCCTTAGAGATGTATGTGTGTACCTTATCTCTTACTTGAAATTTTGAGCTCCGACTGGGTGACAATTTGCTGTGTGATCTTGGGGAGAGTCAGTTTAATTCTCTTGGCCCAGCCTGCTCTTTTTTACGGTGAGGGCTAAATGAGGTCTTTCAGCTTTCTCTCACATATACTATTTGGTTATTCTATTGTCTGAAAGGAAGGATCGTTTCTTAGGAAATTTCCTGAAAGCTCAACCTACCTTGTACTAGTTCACAGCCAGCACAGGCTACATACAAGTAAGTGTGAATCTGTAGGTAACAAAACCTCAGAGTTCAAAGAGACTGTCAAGGTCAGGAAACCCAACCCGCCCCCCACCCCCATGGTGATACCTGAATACCTTCTACAACATCTCCACCATGTGGCCAACCCCCATGGTGAGCAGGTGAGCACCTCTACCAGCCCTCCTCACTATCTCCTAAGTCAGCTGGTGTTTTTTGTGGGCTTTTGGGAAATTCTCTCTCCACTCGTTCCGAAATATGTTGCCCTGTACTTTCCACTCGTGTGTCTGAATTCTACCACTTACGATCATTAAAAAGTATAATTTTATTTTTTACATAACAATCCTTTCGATATTTGAAAATAATGACACAAATATCCTTGTCTCTAGGGTAAACAACTTTCTTCTTAATATTAGACCCAGATTGTCAATGCCATTCTTACCGGCCTGCAGGACTGATTAAATATTTGAAGTAATCTTTGTTGACAGAATTGGAAATTGGACTTTTAGAAGGAAAAGAAAGATAGTCTGAAAAGAGATTATCACGGTAATCTAAGCAAAAAAAAATGACAGGGAACTCTGCAAAGATGAAAGGAGGTTGCCAGTATCTGCTGGATATTTTGTGCTTTGTGTTAAATGCATCATCACAAGTTATGGGACCACTCAGCCCTTTCCATTTTAGAGTTGAAGTTACTTATATAAGTGATAGCTCTGAAATTCTGACATATTTTCTATGGCTTAAACAGCTAGTAGGATCCCTCAAGTGAGAGGAAGATTTCAAACATATTGTATGAGAAGAACTCACTTCAACAAATAAATGAACTTGTCCCCTAGGTGTTTTTCAAGAGGAATTGCTTTTGAAAATTCCATAGGGAAGAGCTGCTTAGATTAGGACCATCATGTAGAAATGGCAAAAAAGTGGTGAAGGGTTTTCATGCCCCCTTGTAGAAATGAGAATGAGTTCTTTGTGTCTGTGTGGTCATTTTTTTTTCCTAGGATAATTCTGTCTTTGCCACAGAGCCTAAGAGAGGAGATTTGTCTTCAGCCCACGGGAACAGTGCTCACTGGCTTCAGGGAGGTGCTAGAAATGTCCCCATCAGCTCCAGTTTCTGGATAAACAGACTTTCGAACATATCTTTTCAGTTAGCAGTTGGCTCAATCTCAATTGCATTTTTTTCTCAAAGTGTGTCACACATAGATTAACCATCACTTGGACACCGATCCCATACCAGGTAAAAGCCTGTGTTCCCCAGAAATCTCTACTACTCTGTAGTCAGCCTTCAAAAGAATAAGGCAAATTGGCAAAAGACATCTTTGAGTTGAGAAGCAAAAAGGACAGGTGTGTAGGATGACATACATACAGAACAGGGCAGAAACACGCTCCTGAACATACCAGATGCATGACTAGTGACACATGATTGAGCTAACTGGGGGACAAGTAGCTTTGGAAGGGCAAGGGAGCTATTAAGTGAGCCACTGTATGTAAAGTAGCATGTTAATTGGTGCAGAGTAAAGGTTTAATAAATGGTAGTGATGATTACAAAAATTACGATTGGTTCAGAAATTGCATTTGTGGGAAAATAAAGATATCTTTCTTATATGCTAGAGTGGTATGGGTTCATTGCCATACCTTTCACTTTCTAGAACCTATCTTGTCTTGAAATTTGAGGACTGACACTCAGACTGATAAACCCTGAGATCACTTGATCCTTTGCAGTAAAGGACAATAAAAGAATCATGACCTTTCCCTTATTTCAGAACCTGGTTGGCTTGCCAACACATATTTGTTGATTTATTGATGACAGCCATTCATCAATAGAGGTGATATCTCATTGCGGGTTTAACTTACATTTCCCTGGTGATTAGGGATGTTGAGCATCTTTTCATATGTCTATTGGCATTGTGTATGTCCTCTTTGGACAAATGTCTATTCAGGTCCTCTGCCCATTTTTAAATTGGATCATTAGTTATTTTTGGTCTTAAGTTGCATGAGTTCTTTATAAAATTTGGATATTAACCCCTTATCAGATGTATCATTTGTGAATATCTCTTCCCATTCAGTAATAACGTTGTACAGTGACTGATGGTTATTAGCCTTACATGGTGACCATTTCTTTAGGAATATAATATTGAATAACTATGATGTATATCTGACACTAATATAATATTGGATGTTACCTATATTTTAATAAAATTTTCTTAAGAGAAAAAAATAAAACACAAGAGATTGTTGTTACAAAGAAAAAAAATCAACCTTCATTGTATCTCATTCTTCTTTGGAATGCAGTCTAAACTTTCAATGTGGGTAAATGCGCACAGCACAATATGCTCCTGCCTATCCCCATACCCTCAGCTTCTCCAGTTCCTTTGACTTCTTGCTTTTTGCCCTTGGAATACTAGACTTGGACACAGAGCATTTTTACTACTTTGGGTCCCTTTTTCTGGAAAGGACATTATATGCCAGAAAGAAGAACTGAGTTATATCGTTTAATTCTCACATCACTTGGAACTGATGTATTGTTGGCTCATGAGATATTCAGTGGTCTTGTTGGCATGATAGAGGGTCATGTTATTTATTTCATGATCATTTATTAACTTCCTTCTTCGTGCCAAGCAAGGTGCTGAGATGGAGAGGTAAGACAGACTCCCTGTCTTCAGACTGGGAAGAGATTAAACCAGTTCAGCGTTGAACAGCATGGTGAGGGTAGAAGGAAAGCTCAGCTGGGGAGTTCTGGACTGAACTCGAACATGTCAGGGAGATGGGAGTGACTGGGCTTTGTAGAAAAAGCAATTGATTCACCTAGCAAAGGAATGAGTGCATGAGCACCCCAACGGAGACAGATGTGTGCTTGAACTTGGTCTATGACGCCGGGTCTAGGCTTGCCAAGGGGAAAATTTGCTCGGTACATTCGATGATGTTGTCACACTTTATTGCGATCACTCCCAAAACACTTCAAAGAAGGAAAGTGGGAGAGGGTACCCCTCCCAGGCCATCTCCAGAGCACAGTGGTGAGGCCGGTACAGATCAGCAGGAGAGGATGGCTGGGCCGAGAAAGCCTTTGTGGCCTGTGAGCTTCCTTGAGTGAGAGAGGACACAGTGAGTGTCTGTCTTGGTTTTCTTAGCATGCCTCTGGACCCGACATGGCAATAAACGACAAGCTCCCCATCACGTCCCAGAGTGTACTTCATTCTACCTGAGTTTTAGTCTGGGGCTTAATCCTCAAATGCCTCCAGTCTCAACGGGTGGCATTAATCCGTGAGCCAGGACAGATATAAATCAAAGGAAGAAATTCACTTGGATTGACAGCTATCAGCTCTCCCTAGTTACATTCTCTTTCAAACACCACGGGACCCAAAGGACACCAACAAACAGAAAGGGGACACCTTGCAAAGCCTTCCTATCACTGATGCCTTTCAAGTGTCTTCTCCCTCCCTGTGTTCCCATCCCTAAACCCACGCCCTCTTGTATCATTGCCAGACGGATCTATGTGATGATGGCTACCATAGAGGGAAATACAAGGAATGGGCTGCAGAGGAAAGCAGCTCTGAATTCAAAACCAATTCTGAGCCAGATACTATTGTTCCGCTTCTCTGAGCTTGGCTTTCTTCATAATAACTCCTACCTTGAGGAGCTACTGAGGTTGACACATCATCTGCACACAGCGAACGGTCAGGAGACAAATGCCAGCTCTCATAACAATCACTTCCATTTCTGTGGAAGGAGCGGGTCATGTGATGGAGACTTTGGGCCCTACTGGGGCTTAATCTGGAGCCTCTGGTTCAGACAATACATTTCCGCTTTCCGGTGATCTGACCCATCCACACACTGAAGGGCATAGGTCGCATGAGTTCGTGCCAGGCCCGGTAGCATCACCTTCTCTCACCATGCCCGGCACATACTCGGGAAATGCCACCTGTTCGCGTCTGCCCCCCGGGCTTGGGGACTCACGGCCACTCCTTTGGTCAGAGACGCTGACCTTTAGAGGCCCCTCTGAAAGCGCAGATCGATGCGATCGTTTTAGTGCCCAGCCTCATGTTAGAACTAAAGAATGTGGCTGATGCCCAGAACGAGCCAGTTTTGCAAGAAGGTGGAGGTGGGGGAGGAAGAAGGGGAAGACTCTGGTGAGGTGTAAGTGACAAGGAGGGAGGTGTGGTCACTAAATGTCAGGGGCAGTTCGCAATCAAGAAGGGCATGAGGGAGGCGCACAGGTAATCCTTCCTGAGGAAACAGCGTGTTCTCTGCGGTGAGTCACTCATCCGGGGTTCCCCCGACTTGTAGACACCTGCTGGAGCCTCCACGCCTTTGAATGCAGAGGCTGTGTGGGAATGTGGACCAGAAGCCCTGACCCCCCGAGTCCCTCTCTTGCTGTCGCCATCTGCTCACCTGCCGTGAGATCCCAGGCAGCGGGGCGCTCCCTCTTGGAGCCGGTTTCCTCATTCGTCTATCGGGGTGGGTGTGTCTTGGGGGGGTGCTGATTTACATCTACGATTCTGTTCTGATGTGATTCTGAACCGACAGAAGAGGAACAGAAAGTGAGACTGAGAAAGGCAATGACAGAGAGGGAACCCAGGCCGAGCGCCTTCCACATGCGGGCAGGCGCTGTGCTCGGACCGGACCGAGGGACGCGGAGCGGACCCGCACGCGCGCCCCGCACGCGCGCCCCGCTCGGGTAGCACCTGTGCCGTACGTAGTCAGAGTGGGCAGCGCACCTGCCCCGGAGCGTGCTCTGAACACCGTGGAGTCGATGCCGAGGCCCATGGAAGCCCGAGTGCCGAGCCCCCCACATCGGGCCCCGGGCAAAAGGGAACCAAGAGGCCACCGGAGGACTTGGGTGGCCGCCCCCTGCTCCGCTGCCTTCGGGTCCTCACCTGGACCCAGCTGCGCCAGGTAGAGGCAGCATAGACCTTTCCCTTCTTACCGCTTCCTCCATGTAAATTTACATCCTCCCTAGAGAAACAGGCATTTCTAGTAAAGAGAAATGTCCTTTAAGTAAGGGGATCAGGACATATTCCTTTTAAAAAAATCACAAGGAGAATTCAGTAAGATTCTGAAACTAATAGAAATGTTCAAATCCGTGATTTTTCTTTCTTATCTAATTCTTCATAATGAAGACTGACGATGGTGACGATGGGCATGGAGAGCGACAGCAGTGAGTTGACACCATTACTAATAACGAAGATTTATTAAATCCTTTCTCTGTGTCAAGAACTTCGCACGCGTTATGTGACACATGAATTCTATCATCGTGCCAGTTCTACAGATGAGGGAATTGACACACAGGCTTGACTAAGGTCACACAAGTTTATAACAGAAGGGACTCCGTCAAACGCAGGTGTACCTGCCTGCCCCCAAGTGGCTTCTGGGTCTTACACTCTGGGTCTTGTACGCTGGTCTTTGAGGGAAGCAGGAAAGGGGCAGCGGAAGAGGACGGGCTCTGCTGTGACAGATGGCTACCTGCATGGGGAAACCTGGTGTGGTAGTTGTGGAAAAAAAAACAAACAACAAAATAGGCCAAATTGCTGAGGCCAGTAAGGGTAAAGGAGTGCATCCCTTGAGAGGAGAGCCGTGACTGAGTGACCTGGGCAAGGACAATTTATCCAGCTGCTTCCAGACACAGCACGGGATAGCTGCTAATAAAAAGAAAGTGATCCGGATAGATTATCTCCACACACTAGCCCAGGCATCCTCCTTGAAGGGCAAAGAGGCGGAGGGAAAGGTACACTTTGGAAGGACTCCTGCTAGTGATCGCAACCTACTGCTTAAGGACTCTACTGTCTGCCTCTCCAGTGTTTGCGGTTCTACTTCTTGTTTGAAGGAGTCTTCTAGCCCCATTCACCCTCTGTGGGATTCAGATGGTTATTTCTAAAACATCAAGTAGTTATTTCATTACTCTGGGTAACTGCAAAGCATTTTTACGAGGGCAGGTAAGTTGGCACTGTAGACTCGAAGTAGAGGAAGACGGGCTTTAGCCCAGCTCAAGGGGAAAGGTAGGCAGCTTTGCACACTCCTCCCCACAGTCCTGGCCTGGTCCACATCTTCTCTTGCAAACCGGATGGGCGACGTGACTTCTATTTCATGGCGTCTCTTCCAAATAGCTGCCTGATGAGATTCCCGCCAATAAGTGAGGTTTATCTAGAAGTTGAAGATGATTGAAACAGAGAGTTTGGGGCTCTTTTAGAGGCTTCAGGGGTTTTCTAAGCTGGAGTGCTATATATAGTTGCTGCTTTTAAGTTCCTATCTACTGTGAAACACAGCTTCCTGCTTTCTCTGAAAAGATGCTTGAGCTCACAAGCTGGGGCCCAGTCACCCAGAAAGACTGACACCCAGATCAGCATAGGTTGTTTTTAGAAGATCACAGGCACCGTCGGTCTCACGTGGAGGAAAATGGGATCCATTTTCCTTCCACCACTTGCCCTACATAGTCTCACTTCCCTTCTACATCCACATCCTTTCCACATCCGTTCTTTGAATTACTATTTCAATAAGGGAGTTACAGAGCGCTACCTAATAGTATGAAAATAGAATTAGTACCCGGCCTTCGCCAGAGCTTCTGTCGAGTGCTTTTCCAATGTTGATTACCCATATTTTCATGGTGTTGAATACATATGTACAGAGTGAAGAACACAGGGCTTGCAGAGAGACAAAAGAGTACTCACATTCCAGTGCTGTACTTGAACTTCGTGACCTTGGCCAAGTTACTTTTGTTCCCTCCTTTGGACATGAGATCATGAGAAGATTAAAAAAGATAATGTGGACATGTCAGGAGTATGCAACTTGTTATTAAGGACTTGAGGTTCATTAAACGTCATCAAAATTATTCTAGATCTCATGTGCTGAGTGGGGAAGTAAATATTGCTGCAAATACCGGGCACATTTTTCATGCTTTTTTTTTTTTTTCTTTTACCAGAATGTGTAATTTTTATGGGTGGCAAATCAGTTCTTAAAATAGCTGAATCTTTTATTGAAGTAACTTTAAAAAAATATATCAGCTATTGGTAATGTTAACTTTGATAACTTAAGGTGTTTGCCCGGTTCTCCATTATAAAGTTACCATCTTTCCATTTGCAATTAAGAAGTGGTTTGTGAAGAAACACCATCAAAAATGGGATAAACTGAACCATGTGACTCCACATGAGATACTCAGACATCACTTGGGATGTTCCTGCCCGAAATGCTTCAAGTGAATCAAATCATTAGGAAATATCAGATAATCCCAAACTGAGGAGCTGTCGACATGATTAGTGGCTGGTATTCTTCAAGAGTGTCAGTGTTATCAAGACAGTAAGGCTCAGGAAGCATCTCCAAATAAGGAGACCAAGAGACACAGCATCTAGATGCAGTATGTGGTCCTGAATTAGATATCGGACCAAAAAAAAACTGCTGTCAAAGATATTATTGGTGAATTTTGACTACGATCTATAGGTTAATTTATAATATTGTGCCAATGTCAAATTTCCTGATTTTCATAATTATATTACAGTTATGGAGTTGAATGCCCTTGCTCTGAAGAAGTATACACTGAAGTATTTACCAGTACAGGGGACACACACACACACACACACACACACACACACACACACACATATATGAAAAAGGGAGAATGATAAAACAAATGTGGTTGATCACCATTTTTCTTAAGATCGAAATTAATAGGCTTCAGTGCCAGCTACATACACTAAAAAACACCCAACAATAATACATCCTCCTATTAGCTCTGCTTGGATTCCTGTTGGGAAGGGTCACAAATTTCCCCTATTCTTTCCTTTTTTCAAGTTTCTTTTCTAGATACTTGATCTTGCTAGTGTCTTGTGACTTGTGGCTCTTCACTTCCTAGTTTGAGTCAATGCAAATGTGAAACTAGTCCTCTTTCCTTGTTTTGATTCAAGATTCAGAGAGAAAAAAGAGTTGATTTGTGGCAGTACTATGCAGAAGACCATGAAAAATTACTAATGAGGTCTCAACTTCTCTACCTCCCAGAGATCTGCAGACTCACTCCTCACAGGGTTTCTCGCTGGCTGGAGTCTCCTTTATGGATTTCTTGGCTGCCATATTAGCCATGCCCTCACTCTCATGCCATATTCTTCTCTCTCTCCCATTTCCTGGGCTCCTTTATATCTCTATTCTGGGCCCACTTGCAAAACACGTCTAAGTTTTTTCATTTAGTACACAGAATAATTTATTTTTTATTAAAGATTGGCTTGGCCGATCTTTAAAAATATAAGAAGTTATTATGATTTTCTCTTAAACAAAGGGCCATCTATCTGGAGTTTTCAACTTTTGACAGCCGAGGAATTAGTGAAAGCTTTGACACTAGAATCTTTCCTTTTAAATGACTAAATATCTGGATGTGTTTATAAGGACAGGAGCAGCATAAAAATTTATCCTCCCACCTCTGTGCATGGAAAACAAATGTATAATTAGTTATAATTATTTGCTAAAAGGCGTAATTATTTTTATTTTCACTGCTTTTTCCTTTCTGGAAAGAAGGTCTTTTGTGAAAGAAAATACACAAGTATTGGAGGCAGACAAATTTGAGTTCTTACCCCGACTTGCTCTAATGAGTTGTTTGACTTCATGCAAAATAGTCATCTACTCAGGGGCCTAATTTTGTCATATTTAAAGTAAGAACAAAAATATCTAGGAGAGTGACATCAGCAAAATAGCTGTATAGGAAGTTCTAGTGCCTCTCTTTTCCCAGAAACATCAAATTGAACCACCCCGCACACAAAAATACCTTCACAGAAGCCAAAAATTCTAGGTGCGGAATTATAGGTGAAGCACAAAAATAAGAAAAGACACGTTGAAAAGGGTAGGAAAGAGATTCACGCTACCCCATCACTTTTTCCCCAAGCCTGGGCAGCTCAGCATTGAGGGACACTGTTTCTGTGGGAAAAGGAGAGTGAGACAGACTTCACTGTGGACCCTGGCACTGGTCCGTCCTAGCATCCGACGACTCCCACCGCCCTCGGTGGCCCCCGGTAGGCTCCCACGAACCCAAGTCCCCAGCCCACCCAAGTTTTGACCAGATTGTAAGGCCCTGCATGGGTCCAGGGTCCCAATCAGTCCTCCAAAACCAGGCTCCAGGAGGACACCTAGAGTCCAGGCTCCCAGATGGGCTCAATGCCAGGCCAGTTACTGAGAACCAAGGCTTTTGACGCACCCCAGCACCAATCCAGCCCCTGCGGCCTCAGCCAGCTCCTATGGACCCAAGCTCCAAGCCCACCTCAATACGAGACTAGCCCTACACACCGAAACTTCAGCGAAGCCCCTGTGGCCACTGGTCATAGGCTGAGTCTCACAGCCCCAGGCTCTAGGCTTGTCCTAGTGCCAGGCTAGCTCCTACGAAAGAAAGTGGCAGAAAGCTTATTTAAGAAATAATGGCTGCAAACTTCCCAAATCCATGGAGAGATTTGGACATCCAAGTTTGTGAAGCTAATAGGTCACCCCAAGATTTCAACTCAAAGGGATCTCTAAGACAAATAATAATAAAACTGTCTAAAATTAAAGACAAAGAGGAAGTTTTAAAAGCAGCAAGGGAAAAAATCCTCATATATAATGAAACCCATAAGTGTATCAGTGGATTTTTTAGCAGAAACATCGCAGGCCATGAAAGAGTGGGATGATATATTCAAAATACTAAAAGAAAAATAAGTGCCAGCTAAGAACAAACAAAAGCTGAAGTTCATTACCACTAAACCTGCATTACAAGAAATGCAGAAATGTGTTCCTCAAGCTGAAATAAAAGGATATTAATTAGTAAAATGAAAATGTAAAAAATATAAAACATACTGGTAAAGGGAAGTATATAGTCAAATTCAGAATACTCTAACACTGTAAGATAATTCTGTGTTAATCACTAACTTTAATATAAAGGTACAAAAGTATTAAAAATAACTATAGCTATAATAATTTGTTAATGAATACACAATATGAAAAGAAGTCAATTGTAACACCAAAAAAAAAAAAATTATGGAAGAAAGAGAGTAAAAAAAAAGAGTTTTTGTATGTGATCAAAGTTAAGTTGTTCTCAGTTTAAAACAGACCATTCTATATCTATAGGATATTTTATGTAAACCTTGTGGTAACAGAAAAGCAAAAACCTGCAATAGGTACAAAAAGACAAAAAAGGGAATCAAAACACACCCCTATGAAAGAACCGAATTTCACAAAGAAAGACAACAAAAGAGGAAGAAAGGGCTAAGAGAACTGCATAACAGCCATGCGCGTTTGTCTGGCCATCATGTGTGACTGCTCTCTCTGCAGTGGAAGAGTTGAGTAGTTGCTATAGAGACCATATGGTCCACAATGTCTAATATATTTATGCTCTGGCCCTTTACAGAAAGACCACTGCTGTGAATTATGCAAAATTGAGGAGTTACCATCTCTGAGTCTAGCTTTCAGGATCCATTCTTAATATAAAGATAATACACAATCTGCAAAACTCTTATTACGATTTTTTGACTTATGGTTCTTGAATCCTCAAGTCTATTCAACTCTAAAGAGAATGTAGGCCTATTGATAGTATATTCATAATCACGAAATGTACTTGTTTGTGTATGTGTGCGTATGCCATCGTCAGGGCTACAGACGTATTGGTTCGTAATGACTAATGAATTTAAATGTAAATTGTGACCATTTTTAGATCTGCCTGAATAATTATGTTCGCTGATGATCAAGGTCGGATAAAAGTACTCAGCATAAAATGAAAGATTACACTATCAAAATAATTTTGTTTTTAATAGATAATCAGATGTTCATTTATTTTTTGTGGTACCTGCTGTTGCTTGTTTATTTTCTTAGATCATTACTTAAGTAGTTAAGGGAAAGGGGTCCATACAAAAATGTTGACACCAGATGACCATTGTGACCTTAGGCTTTGGGAGGATCTCTCCTTGAATGTGGCATCAGTGTGGAAGAGGAACTGCGGAGATGGTCAACTATAGAATCTTCTAGGGTTTTATTTAAAAAAACTGTGCTGGATAGATGATTTCTGTAGCCATAGCAGTCAGGGTTGTTTGGGCATAAACAACCGAAGCCTGCTTCTATGTGGCAGCATCACCAATATCACACCATACCCAAGGTGTGGAAAAACATGGAGATGGCTTTAGATCCATGTGTGGGTTCTTGTCCCACTCCCCATTCCTTGCTGGCTTTGATGGGGATGCTTCTTCTTCCCCGGCTAGTCATTATTTGCTTCGATGCATTCACTACAGGATGACCATTCTGGTACCTTTCATTATTTCTGGTCAGCATCTAGCTGGACTTAAACCCTAACCGAATGACTTCATAACTATGCTATCCTATCAGGTTATTTGTTCTGTTCTTAGTTTTTCCTTCTGTAAAGTGGAGTGTATTTAGAGGATTTGATGTTTAGTGTTTGGCATGTATTAAGCAGTAAATAAATGTCAACTTCTATTGTTGTATCATTATCGTTATTGAAATTGGATAGTAGGCAGGGCGAAAAACAAATTTAAGGGCACAGCAGGAGGAACTGCATGTCAGCTATTATCGTTAATAGTAGTTTAGAGTCTAAGTCTTCCTTCTAGTCTCAAGGTTGGTGTCAAACGCACTAGGCTAAATGACTTTGCATATCCCCAGATGTTAACCGTCAGCTTAAGTACATTTTTCAAGCTTTCCTAACACCAGACTTTAAAACCAGTAATCAGGCAGTTATTGATAAATGATCAAGCCATCATATCTTGAGAAACCCAAGAGAAAAGGCACTTTCATCTTTACTCTATCTGGCTTTCAATCATTTCCTTACATATCTTGAGACCTGACACTTAATTTCACAGCATTCAAGTGTGAGAAAGGGTCATTCCAATACCGACTGTTAAAAAAACCTACAGGGGCTTCTGGCCGCTGGGCCATTACGCTTTCTAAATGAATCATTTCCAGTGTGTGCATATCTGCATCGGTGGTTTCATTGGCTAATAAGTGTAGATTCCCTTACCAGGAGCGCTCAGCCCTTTTGCTCACTTAGTCATTCTGCTCACAAGGATTATTACATTTTGGGTTTTAAAAGATCTTGGCCTTTATTCTTATTAGACCTCTAGTCAAACAGTTCTTTCATTTCCTGTGGGTATTTCATAAGCCCTAACAGGTTCTCCACCAATTATAACTTTAATTTTTCAGCCAATATTTAGTAGCATCTACAGTGTGATAGGCTTTGTGTCATGGGTTGAGAATGCAAACACTAAGAAAAACAGCTGTAAAGATTGCCTTGACTACTGGAGGCACAGCCAATTCTTATACTTTGGTGGTGTTTAGAAGTTGAAAGGGTCCTTGGAGGTTGTTCGGTTCAACTGATGGTGGGAAAAGATGCCCTCTGTAGCATCTGGATCATTCCCCTCCAGCCGCTGTCCCAGTTTTATTTTTTCAACCACATTTAAGGAGCTTTCTGTATATGTACGTTTCTCCGTTTTTTCACCTCCCACTCCATTCTGGCAGCTGCTGCCATCACTTCTGAGCAGTGACTGTCCAGAAATCACAGTGATATTCAAATCTCCAGTCCCATGCCATCTTTGCACTCACCACCTATACTTGACTTTGGGCAATGCTGACCACTTTGCCCTGGAGACAACACTCCTTCAGTTTGCCTGTTGTAGTACTTTCCTGTTTCCACACACACCTTTGGTCACTACTTCCCAGAGCTTTTTTCAATTGTTGTTCCTCAACTAAATAGATATGAAAGAGCCTCTGGTTCCTCATTCCCACCTGCTGTCCCAGTCTAAGCCTTCTCAGATTTCGTCTTCTCATTGCTCATGGCTTCATTAACACATCAAAGGCTATAACTTTCACACTGATAGTTCCAAGTTAAATATTTCTCCCAGGCTCTAGACCTCTACCTCACCATCCAATCACTAATTTGACACTTCTGCCTGGATGTTTCACAGGTAAAGCAACCACACCTATCTCAAACTGACCTCATAATCTTTTCCCAGAAAATATGCTTTGTCACTAGTCTTTTTTACCTCGGAAAGTGGCAGCTCCAGCTTCCCATTTGCATATGGCTGTTACCTTAGTGGTCTTGTATATCTCCCTCATCTTCAGATGCATATCTAATAATATTCACATCCAGGCAAGGTTCTTTCTAAATATTTTGTAAATCTAAGCACTTATTTACATCTTAATTGCCATAACGCTAGTCCAAGCTACCGCATTTTTCCATGGAAGCTTTCCAGAATCTTCTAACCAGCCTCACCCCTCTCTTCTTGTCCCTTGTCTTCCTAGTCTCCCGACGAGAGTGATCTTTTCAATACTCTTCTGAACCTGTGACTCCCCTGATTAAAATCCTTCAGTCTCCCTGTTATTCTTAGGACATGGATCAGCTTTGATATGGCTTGGTGGCAGTTGCATGTCCTGGTCCCTTTCTAACTCCCCGGCCTCACCTCAGATCACCTTTCTCCTCCTTCACACCCTTTCCATCATTCAGATCCTCACTGACCCACAGTATGTGAGATTCCTTCTTGTCTTACTATTTCATCTGCCCATCTAACTCTCACACAACTGTCAAGTCGTGGCTTGAATCTCTTTTCTTATCGAGGCTTGTCCTGATACTCAGGCCAGATTGGATTTCTCATTTATATCTCTCATTTATAGGCTCTCATTTCACAATATATGTATAGCAATTGTAAACATACGGTGATTTGTATGATGATACGTTTTATTCTGTTTTTTTTTTTTTTAATGATAGACTATAAGAACTATGAATGTGTGGGGTGGGTGCTATCTGTATGAAAAATTTTTCTACCTCCATCTCTAGTACAATCTAAAGTTATTTTTTGAACGAGTTGGCCATACAGCTTCTGCTTCAGTGCTTTAAGCATCTAACAGGAAGCTTTGCATTTTTCTCCAGTTACTTCACCTCTGTGTCCCCCACAAATGTGGGAGTGAATAATGCCTAATAGATAGTTCTGTAGTAATGAGTAAATATATTTCACATTTATTAATATGTCAAATTCTCCAGGAGCAGGTCAGACAAATGAATGGAATATGCAAATGCACATGGGGAAAACTTGGTACTGGCACTTCTGAAAACCACACGTCATTTTCTAAAAGGAAAATTATATTTACAAAGTGTGCAACCTCAGCATCAAGACTAGGAAAAGAAAGGGAGAGAGGATTTGTGGCTTCACTTCCATATGTCCCTCCTCGAGGAGCCGCACAGTTCCTGGCGACGTGCTCTGGGGAGAAGAATACAGCTGTCTGTCTGAACCCTCTCATTCTCGGTGACGGAGTCAGGCTTACAGACCTGTTTCCTGGGGTTCAGAAATAGAAGGGACTATGAGGTCTCTGAGGTAAGCTGGCTTCTCCTTACTTTTGTTCACTGTCACTGCATCAATCCAGACAGCCAGAGAGACCTGACTGCAACACCACCTTCATTTAATTAATTCACTCAAAATGATTTCCTTTTTAAGGACTGTGGTGAGTACCGACGGAAGAATGCTCGATCGGGCAAACCTCAGCACATCTGGTGCCCTTCCCCACACCTCCGCAGAAGGGAGGGTCAGGTGACTTTCTAGGAAATAGAATTTTCTGAGTCGTTTTATTGTCATGTATTACTTAATGGTGGCAATAGCCAAAAATAATTTGAAGAAGACAGGTTATAAGTAGCCACCCACCTACTTACCTAAAAAAATGTACCGGCAAGTATTCTCCCTTCTTTCTACTAATTCTCTCTCCCTTTCCCTCCCGCCCTCTTTGAAACGTATTGGTTTTATACACTGATGTACGAACTCCATCCTCCCCACCCTCCACCCTCACACTGAGCCACTGAGCAGATTACACCATTTGGATTTTATTGTGAAAAAAAGTAAGAGTTGAGAAAAGGCAGCACAGGACAGGACTTGTGAGACAAGGCTTTTGAGTGAGCTAGACCTCTTGTGAGTCTTGAGGTGTCTTAAAGGCAGTGTGATCTTGGTCAAGTTGCTTGAGCTCTACAGGACTCAGTTTCTCCTTTCTGCAGGGGTGTACGCGGCAATGCCCCCAATGCTGTGAGTCGTTTCCCCTCTAATCACACAAACCACTTGGTATAGAATCTGACACTTAGCAAGTACTCAGCAAATATTAACTATTTACTTTCTAATTATTTTGCTTTTGCTACTTCAACAGTAGTCATTAATTAATAATATTGTATCAAGCAAAGGGGTTCAAATGCTTCAAGCAATCATTTATTCACCCTCACAAATAATCCTCTCTCCTCAGCTTTTTCCTCCTTCCCCTCACCTGCCCACAGTCATAGAACTCTGAAGATGGAAATAAATCAAGAAAACAAATTCTACTTATTATAGGTAGCCCTGGAAGAACCTTAGGAAAGCCTGAATCACAGAGTGTATCCAGATCTAGCGGGGAGAGAGCTCGTTTCATCAAGTAATTTCTAATTCTAGGTTTGCTCACTCTGATTTTAGCTGCATTCATGCAGAAAACATTGAACATCTACCACATGTAAGGTCCTGTTTTAGGATGCATCCCCTCATGATCCATATAGTGAAGTCCTCACCCCGGTACCCCGGAATGTGACTTTATTTGGAAATAGAATCATTGAATATGTAAGTAGTTAAGTTGAGGTCATTAGCGTGGGCTCTAATCCAATAGGACTAGTATCCTTATAAAAGGTGGACATTTAAACACAGAGACACATATACGGGAAGAACACTACATGAAATCGAAGGCAGAAGTCAGGGGGATGCTTCTACAGTGCCCAAGATGGCCAGCAATCCACCTGAAGCTGAAAGACAAGCATGAAACAGACTCTCCCTCACAGTCCTCAGGGACACCAACTCTGCCAACACCTTGATCTTGGACTTCTAGCCTCTAGAATTTATTGAGACAATAAACCTTTGTTGTTTAAGCCACTCAGTTTGTGTAACGTCAGTCCTAGCAAACTCATACAGGCCAAACGTACTCGATGTCAAAAGAATTGCATGTAAGATAAAGATGCCAAAGTTACTTCTCCGGCTTTAAGGGGCTTACACTTAATGAAGAATACATCACAGTTCCTCGGGGGTGCAATGCTTAATTTTTCTGGATGCCTAGTTGCAGATTTTTATTCCTTCTCATGCTCACTAGCTTCCACAACACACTTTAAATCTTTTATATAGCACCAACTTATATTGTGTAGACTACTTTTTTAGGATAAGATGTATTGATGACTTTATCCTTACTCAATATACTTGGAACAAGGAATAACCAGAAAGATGATGGAAGGAAAGACAGACAGAATAAAAGAGTAGAGGAGAAAGGGGCTCCTTCCTATAACATCCAGAGATGGTGCTCAAGCTCTTCCTAGGAGTCTCCAGTGTGAAATGTCACTCCCAATGTTCCCATCACTTAAGTGCTCCGGGTTCTAGAAAGTTCTTTCTAACTTGAACTAAAATTTATATTTCTGCAATTACTGGAACTCTGGTCTTAGTTCTCCTTTCTAGAGTAAGACACAATAATGTCTAACCCCCTTCCTCTTCCCAGTCCTTTAGACAATTGAAGATTGATAACAGGTGTCCCCAGAGACTTCTCTGCTAGAGATTACACCAAGCCCCAGACCGATGTGGCTTCTGGATCAGTTCATCCTGATCGGGGGTTCGACACATGCCAGGCTCCTTCATATATACACATGTCACCTTCACCAGACAAGTAAACATAAGCACTGTCCCCACTGTAGAGTAAGGAACCGACAGAGTAAGCTGGGCGAGGCGAAGTGATTTGTCTGAGGCTACACTGTGATACGTGGGATTCATATACTGATATATCTGACACTAAGCCAGGTTCTGGCTCCACAAAACCAGAAGCATAAATTTTTCAAAGGGAGTCTGGTCTACTCTCTGGCTCTGACCTGAACTCTTGCATTATGAAGGAGACTGAAGTTTGGTGCTGTATCATTAATGGCTGGGTCCTTATCCTACTCAAACAAGGTCTATTCAAAAAGAGCGGGGACCAGCTGGCATATGGCATTGGGTGCCAATACATCTGAGAGTGCCAGGCAGAACAGCCTTGACCAGCAGCTATTCCCTTGTCCAGCTGTCCAGTGGGAGATGAGCAGCAAAGTGGCCTAGCTGGCACCAAATATATCTGCTTCTATTTTTATGCCTTGTGAATGTCAGAGCAATGAAACCGATGAGCGGTGTTTTCTCTAAAAAAAAAGTTCAGGCCAACGTACACCACTATCAAAAATCCCCCCAGTTCTATATAGTAGGAAAACAACTGGTTTCAAGGTGAGGTGTCTGGGTTTCACCCTAGATCTGTCATTCACATACTGTGGAAACCAGGCTGCTCCCTTGGATTCTACGGGCTCTGTTTTCTTATTTATGAAAACCTTTCACACTTTGGTTTGATGATCAATTGTAAGGGTGTATTTGAAAGTTATTTAAAAGGTAAAAAAGTACAATAAAGCATAAACACGTAAGATTTTAAGTCTTTGAAAGATAACAATTATCTGGGTGATGGGAAAAAATAGAGTATTTGGGTAAAATTACAAAATTCAGCAGAGCAGGACGGAGGAATCATTGTCCTATGCAGATATCTGTAAACAAGTCATTGACATTAAATAGCAAAGTATTGAGCTTCTATGAAATTGACTTGTCATTTGTTCTGTTGGTACAAATTTTTTTTTCATTTTGATTGTGATTTGTTTTTCCCATTTTGTACCCTAACTTGAACTGTCGGGTTAGAGGCTTTCTTTAAACTTCACTGGGGTGAGAGCCGTGTCATTACGAGGGAACAGGTAAGATGCAAATGGATTGCAGTGCAGCAACTGTTTTTCATGGGACAGCAGACTGCTTCTGAAAGACTGTGGAGAATTTGACTCACTAATATTAGAAATTGTAATGCCAGTTAGAGGCCTATGCTATAGGCATAAAATGCTAGAGCTCAGCAGAACCCATGAATTATATAATCCAAACTCTCATTAAAACAAGGAGAAACTCATATTCGGAGAGACAGGACGGACAAAGAGAACAGACATTTATGAAGCATCTCAGACCTTTCTTGCTTCCTACAACCAAATGTGTTTTTTTCATCTTTTAATTTCCCAGTGGACTTTGCCTATTTCCCTTTTATAGTAGTGTGTGTGTGTGTGTGTGTGTGTGTGTGTGTGTGTGGCCTCTATTTGTGCAGAGTAGAAAATCTTTATATTTAAAGACTGAATTTGGTGCCATGTAGGCTGGGCTAACAGCTTTCTCATCAAGACATCAGAGTCAGCACTGTCTAGTCTGTCATGGACCAATGTGAGATGTAAAACAGTTGGATATTTCACAGGATTCTGCCTTGTGATACTTATCATCATGCATGTGTCAGTCTCTCCCTTTAGGCTGAAAGTTTCTTGGAGGAAGCCGCAGTTTTGGCTCTGCCTTACCAGATTTAATTTTCACATCAGGTCTATGGATATGATATATTGACTAATCTCAAAATACAGCATGTAAGTAGGAGTTTCACTTCTTCTCACAAGAAGTCAAGGATATAGAAACAAACCCTCTCACTTTGGAGGTATAGACTTTTGAGAAGTACTAAGTTGGAAGACAATTTAGACTTTACCCTCTTCAATGAAAAAAGTTATTAGCGTCTGAAGTTTATGCATTGCACAGATTTAGGAAATAATGGACAAAACAATAGTCAAAGTGGAGGACATTTAACAGATGAAACTTTATGTTGTCAAAGCAGAAAATCTTTATAGTTTCAAGACTGAATTTTGTGTAATGAAGACTGAGACTTAAGAATTTTCTTGTTTCGCATTGACTGATCTAGCTCATTTAGCATTGACTGGTTTGTCCAAGGGAAACAGAACAAGGCCAAAAAATGTAAAAGAAAGAGGAGAGAAGGAGAGGTAGAAGGACAGGAGAGGGGGAAGGAGAGAGAACAATGTCAACGTTTGGTACCTAGTTTGCAAAGATGGCTTCAATGATTTCTTACCTCCTGGTACCCACTTCCCACTGCAATGGGACTTTGCTATTTCTTTTATCAAGTTGTAGTGTCTGTTTTGCCTCCCCTGGAGGCAAGTTGAATTGGCCAGTTGAATGAGTCAGAAGTGACGCTGTACAACTTGTTTTTGTTGTTATTTTTTTTTTAGAATGCTTCCAGCATCATGTAAAGAAGTCGGATCTAGAAGTTTGTCAGAGAAGATGCTATGTGTAATGGAGACAAAGCATCTTAGCCCCTGAACCAATTAGTCAACAGCCGGCATCATTTGCCAGCAACTTGAGTGAGACCGTCTTGGACTACCCAGCCATTGTTGGGCCATCGAGCACATGAGTGACCTGAGGAAAAACCAGCTGAAATCAGCCCAATTTGTTAGACCACAAAATCAAGTAGATATTCAAGAAATGGCAGCTATTTTTATGTGCAGAACCAGTACTGCTGACTTTTAAGGCATTGAGCTCAGCACATTTTAATGTCACATTTAATCCATTCTAAATGTACTTGAGCCATTGACATGCTGGCATTAATTCTTCACCATCTCAAGAAAATTTTAATAATAAAATATTTGTTTGACAAATCTTTAAATATTAGCTTTTAGAAAGACACTGCCTAGAATTCACAAAAAAATGCCTCAATTAATTCACAAGGCACATCTACAATGTACAAACAACAGGTGTTTCTATGTATGTGTTCCAACTGGCTGAAGACACAAAATTATGATTTCTTCCCTAAAAGGAATTATACAAAGGAAAAAATCACCAGGTTAAAGATTATACAACTTTCTTTTTCTAGGGATTATCCGTATTGCTCGTTTCTAGGTCTCCCTTCTCTACTTCTGTGTTCACAGACTTCCTGATGAGGATTCTGGGTACAACCCAGGGAATGATCAGTGTGTTTAGAGTCCGAATATTTCATCACCATATCCAACACATTGGACTTTTCTATGTACGTCTGCTCTAATTGCTCTGCTCACATCTGATGAAATATCATCCTTCTACTTCATACCCATAGTTGGGAATGCAGTTCTGCTCTATGAAGGTGGGTGAGTCTCTTCTATAGAAGCCTGTAATACCTCTTTGTGTGAGGACCAGGCTAGACTCCAGAGACAGGAATTCATTTTATTTTAATTCATGTAACATTTAGGTTCGAGGGAAGCTACCGGAGCTTCCTTATCTCCTCCTGTTGGGTCACCACTGAATTCTGAAATCTGAAACCTAATCAAGGCAATATGAGCTTGAGGGAGCATTACACCCTGGGAAAGGAAGGATGCGATCTGTCAGTGAAACTGGTGGGATGAAATGTGTCAACCTTTTGTGGCTTCATGATTTGGTTAATAAGGAGTGGTTTTAACATCAAAAGGTAATTTTAACTCATATTTGGCAAAATGCCTTTACCACAAGTGTTAGTGACAACCGAAGAGCTCAGAACCCATTGCAAATTCTTCCCTATGTGATGAGTTCCAGGAAAGGAAAAAGTACTTTACTACCAAGGATACTTAATTAATTTACTTAATAAATATTTGACACCTTAGGCTAAGCCCTAGAATTACATATATGAATATTACAGTGTTTTTACTTCTTCAAGGAATGTATAAACTAGTGGAGGCATGGCTATGTAACCAGCAATTGAAAAAAATAGAGTAAAAAAGACAACTCATCCAGTTATCAGAACTTCAATTTCTTGTACGGTAAAATGATAACTAGTGCTAATAATTTTTATCTCAAATGGTTTTAAATAAGAAACTATAAATAAAGTCAGTGTTACAGGTAAAAGCAGGCAATTAATAAATGAAAAACTTCATGATGATTATTATTGTTCTTATAGAGCCAATAACTATATACATATAAATATAAATA
>NW_006442104.1:1162318-1172612 GCF_000325575.1 Pteropus alecto
GGTAAAGGGAGGAGTATTTAACTCTCTTGGGGACAATCAAATAAACGAGGACATGGTATTTGGCAGGAAGACTAGTTGGCAAAGGGTAATTTCAGGCCTATGGCAAAAAAGAAATGTTATCTATGATGATTATTATTAGAGGAGGTGGATCTATGTTAAGCTTTGAAGGGTGAAGCGAAACCAAAGAGAGAAAAGGGAATTCCAGGCAGGAGAATCCCAGGCAGGAGCTACATTTCACTATGCCATCACAGAATGAGAAATAATTCAATATCGTTGGGGTACAAAGTATGTGTGAGATAAGCCTGGATGGATAGGCAGGGCCACATTATACTGGATCTTGAATGTCAGCCGAAGGAGTTGATATCGTATCCTACGGAGTGTAGGAAGTCACTAATGGGTTTTAGATATTTTAGGGACGTGATCAAGATTGCATTTTAGAACCATCGATTGGATAACAAGAAAGAAGTGTGGAAGAAAGGTAAGAGACAGAGAAAGTGCAGGAATATCTAGTGAAATTAAAAGAACCAAGAACTTACCAATACTGTTTCTAGGCTTACACACAGTGCAGCATTTGTTGCGACTTTGCTTATAATAGCAAAAAGGCTGGCATCATCCAAATATCTATCGGTAGAAGTAAATGCGTAAATGGTATAGTCTAGTTAAAGAATTACCAGAATATTATATACTAAAATGAATCAGTTAAATCCATATGTATTAGCAAGAGTCAATCTCAAGTACATGAGTTGAACACAATAACAAGCTGAAGAATGTTAAGCTCAATCTGCTGCCATTTACAAATACTTAAGAAATAATACTGTTTAGGGACAAGTAAACACAAATGTATAGAACAAGGACTTGAAGAAAAGTCACCAATTTTCTTATAGTTGTTATAAGGAAGACATTGAAGAGAAAAATAAAGAAGATTTCAAGTTATCTTGGATGTCCTGTTTTATAAGTAAAATTCTAAAGCAAACATGACAATATAACACTTGTGATTTTCAGCGATTGAGGGAATGGATTTTATTTTTAATAGCTTCTATGCTTGTAAAAACATTTTAATGAAATATGTGTTTAGTTTTGTTTAGTGTGTGTGTGTGTGTGTATGTGTGTGTGTGTGTGTACACGCACGCACGCACATATGCACAGGTCCGAAGTGTCAAACTCTTATGGAGAGTGCCTGAGTATACTGAGACCCACCCTCTACCAACTGGCAAAGGCAGGAAATGGCTGACAGTAAGAACAATAACTTCAAGTTGGGCCCAGAATGGTGTATGTGTGTGTGGAGGTGGATACACACTAACAGCTGCCAAGTCTTTTAAATAACTCTGAGACTCCTCATTGTTTTCAAATAAGGAAATCAATGAAACCAAGTACTGCTCTTAGTTCAAGAGGTGGAGGAGAGTTTTCAAGGGAGGTTAGTGACTGGGAGGCAGGTGTAGGGAGGGCTCAGTGGCCCGAAGACCTGGCGAGGGAGTGAGTCAGTCCTGTGGTTTCAGGGAAATGGGACGGCACCTTGGTGGGACAGCTCTAGGCAAACAATTATGCTTCACCTCCTACTTTCTCTCACCAATGGCCTTTAAACTGTTTTTGAGGGAGGAATGGAAAATGCGATCTTGATAGTTATTTTTTCTGTTGTTATTAGTAGTCAAAGGCACTTATGGAGAGAGAAAACATGGTGAACAAAACTGGTTTCAAAAACATGAAGAAAATACCCATTTAGTTAATTTGAATTTTCTATTCGATTCAAGTCAGCAAATAGCAAACATATTTTTCCCTTGCCAATTGTATTTTGAACATTATTCTAGGTACTACAGAAAGCACAAAAGAAAAGGAAATATGATCTTTGCATTTGAGAGAGCTTACAGTTGAACTATTGTGCAGGAAGTATTTACTAAGAGCAGTATGATTAGTGCAAACCATACCATAAGATTATAGAGAAAATCACACAGGCATTACAAAACAAGTTAAAAGAATATGCATGGGATTTGTATTTTTGCTGGGTTTTGAAAAGGCAGCAAAATTTCAGCAAGCAGAGGCCAGAAGAAAGACTATTTGGATAGAGGGAAAAGTGTTAAGAAAACCCAAAGGAAAGGGAAAGAAACTATTTGGAAGTTTATTAATAGAGTACTTCAGTTATGTAATAAGGTCTGAATTGGAAAGGGAGGGAGAGTTGTAAAGGAGGATGTGGAAGTTAAGTAGAACCCGTATTGTGTAGGATAGTGAATGTCAAGGTGAGGAATATGGGCTGTATACAACAGGCAGTGGGGAATGGTTCAGAAAAGAGTATTTGAATATAATATGTTTGGAGCACTCCTCTAGTACCCTGGGTCTTCTAGAAACACCATATGCAGCTTCCTCTTTTTTGTTATTAGAAATTTCTACCATGAGAACAAGGAAGCCTGCGGAACGATGAGGGACATAGACTTGGTCACCCCTATCACTCTAGGTGACAGGCTGCCAAATGCCAGATATATAAATGAGGACATCTTAGATCATCCAGCCACACGTGACTCACCAGCCAGCTAGAAAGACTTGATAAAGCCCAGGAGGATGACTGAGGCCATTCCAGACAAGAAGAACCACTCCTCTAATCCACAGACTTATGAGATTAATAAATGGTGGTTGTTTAAAGCTACTGAGTTTTGGTGTGTTTAGTTACATAGCAACATGAATCTGCCTAGGCATAGTAAGTCCTTATTTATCCAGGAGCTAGTTAAAATTAGAGCATGTTTTTGCATTAAAAATCATGAATTATATGTAATAATGGCTGTAAGTCTTACAGATAAGAGCGCTACATAGATGACAGACACAGTTTTTCTGACTCTTGATCAAGTGCTATTTCGGTGTTCTGATTCTGCTTTTCCAAAGTTCTTGGGAAATAGAACCTGTACTATTTTCTTCTCTTCCTTTCTGATGATCTAATTCTCTCCTGTGGCTCACAGGGCAAGTTGTGCTCTCCAGCCAATAATGATAGGACGGATGAGGCCAAGATCCCAGTTATTCTTCTGTTCTGGTCCTCACGTTATACAAATTTTTTGTAAAATGAATAGAATACCTTCACCCTTGCTTGTAGGACTAGACAAGTTCATCGTCAAAACTGAAAGTTGATGATCAGACAAGGACTTATTAAGGCCCATGTCCTCAATTAATCTAGAAGAGTGGTTAAGGGTGTAGGTGAGTTCCAGAATAAAGCTGCTTAGGTTAGCACCTGGTTCCATCGGTCCCTACATGTGTGGTGGTGGGAGATGTACGTCATCTCTCTGGTACCCAGTTTCTTCACCTCTAATATGGGAAAAAAATGATACTTATAGATATATGTGAGAATTAAGTAATACAGGGAAGGGGCTTAGAACAGTGCCTGGCACACAGGGAGCCCTCAGTGTTTTCACCATCCTTCATCGAGCCTAGTGCACTTAAACGAATATCATTTGGTCGGTCAGCAGATGTGAGTTCAGACGTTGACATAGCCTCAACCCAATGACAACTACATATTTTCATCTATAAAGTGAAAATGTCAATGCAAAAAATTCATTCAAGCTCTAAACATGTATAATCCTTTGCTTTTATTTTATTGAGGTGTCTCCAACTTTTTCCAGAAATAGATCTTGCAAAACGAAACAAAAAAAGGGGTTAAAAAACATATTGATCTAGTAGATGGGAAGGTAGCATAGTGGAGACACAGTCACTCTACTTGGAAAATGTTTTTTTAAATGTATGAACTCATTAATGGTTTTTTTCAGGATTAAAAAAATATAAAAACTAGAAACCAGCCTACACTTTGCATTTCTCATTATGAGAAAAAAATTTCCTGCAGTTGAACTATATGACATTTAATGACACATGGTGACAATTTTAGGGTATAGGCCCATCCTCCTCGGAGTGACTCATAATGTGTTTTCTACAAGACAAAACAGTCTTATAAACCAAGATATGGCTTCTCAGAAAATGAGAGAGCAGGGCTCTGGTGCTGCTCTGCCTGACTGGAAAGCCCAGCGAAGAAGAATGGGCTCCCAGTTGTGGCCGCCATCTTGAGCCTTTGCACATTTACTCTGCCTTAACACTGCGCTGTAATTCAGAAATGATGGATACCTGGTACATAAAGAAGAATTCAGGAAATTTTATGGCCACCACTCAAGTATACAATCAAAACTCTTTGGTCTGTTATAACATTTACTTGTGATTTTTATTGGTTTTTGAACCAGAATTGGACAGATACAGTTAAAATCTCACTAGTATTCACACTGTTTTCATCAGTCCTGGAGCAATTATTATCCTGAAGTCAGTGTCTTCCCATCCACAATGGAGTGGAATATTTTTATTCCATCAATGAGAATAGAAAAAAGATGGTTCTATCTTAAAATTTGCATGTCATTTTGTAGTGAACAAATCAAAGTTTAAGTTAAATTTTGTTTCTGAGATCTATTTATGTTGATACAAATATTAGGTTGAACTGTATAAGATTGCTAGCAATCAACTAATTTTGACTTATAAAAATGGAAGTCTTGTATGAGTAAACGTAGTACGCCAATTTCACTCAGTTTAGTTGCTGTATTAGATTCCACAACTTTTAAAATGCATCCCTCCATTGTTACACATCCAACTTGATTCTAATTTTTTTTTATGATTATAAACACTGCTACAACTAATTTGTACAAGTCTGTCAGGAGCTGTAAAAGTATGGAATTTTACCCTGTTTGAAAGCTAACAAGTTGGTCTGCCATAGTTTCATGAATTCTGGCAGAAGACATATTAGAGGCAAAGAACTTTATTATTGATGGCAGAGCAAAGAGCATGAAAATTTGCGTATTTGTACCAATTCCCCTTTCCTCTTGACTTTTAGGAGAACGATCTGTAGGGGCCCAGATGAAAACTATGCACAGTGATCTGCATCATAGCTGAGGGACCCTGAGCTTAGGGAACCCGAATTTTTTATAACACACTATAAGCAAACATACCTGATTTTTGTTTCAAAGGGAGACATTACTTTTATTGTACTGAACAGAAAGCAAGTCTGCCCTCTGCAGACATTACCTCTTTCAGTCTGTTCACCTTACAAACATCCTTGAAAAGATCACTTGGAACAGAAGGACAGCTAGTACCTTTGCTTGCAAGGTGCACAGAAACTTGAGAGAGGCATGGATAATTGTCTCCCAATGATCTTCTGGTGCATACATGGGGATTTCACTGAGACAGAGCTAAACACAGGGTTCCCGGGAATATTGGATTTGTGTGACATTTTTTCCCCCCAAATATTGTTAAATACTCTCCAAGTTGGCTATACCAATTTGCACTTTCATCATCAGTATAAGATTTTTGCCTCTCTCTATTTTTCTCAGTATTTTATTCTTTCCAAACTGATGGTATTTCACTTTTAACAATGTTCATGTACCTAGTTGCTAGCAATTTGAGCTTAGTTTCCTGTTTATTTGTCCTTCGAGTGTCCTCATATAAATTTCCTTTTTATATGCTTTACCATTTTCTTCTATTTGTAGTTTATCAATATTTTATTGACTCGTAGATTTTTTATGCATTCCAGATACTGATCTCTTTCTTTTAAAAATTTATAATTATCTTCTCTCTGTGAATCACCTGATTTTAGTTGTATTTAGTGCTATATATTTTTAAATTTTTATTTAAACAAACTTATTAATCTACTATTTACTTATGGTTTGTATTTTTTTTCCTGAAAGTAGTATACAAATCTCACCTAGTGCAATAAATATATTCTCTGTATTTTCTTCTATGGTTTTAAAATAATCATATGCAGGTCTTTAATAAGGATAGAATTTGTTTTGGAGTAATATATAAGATAGGTATCTCAATGAACTTTTAAAATATGTAAATGGCAACATGTCCCATTACCATTTGTTGACAGGCCTATTCTTTCCCACTGATTTCTAAGGAAGACTGTGTCTCAATACACTAAGTCTTGGTATCCGGCAATGCAATCCAACCCCAACACTTTTATTCTATATTAATTGAAAATTGCTTTGGTGACTTTTAAGACTTTGTAATTCCACATACATTTTAAACTAAGCATTGTCTGTGCTAGATGATATGTTTTAATTTCTGTTACTTAAACCACCCAATCTGTGGTGTTTTGTCACAGCAGCTCTAGAAAATTAATACACTATTTTAAGCTTATTTACATACCGGGGCTTAAATAACCCCCAACAAACTACATTTCTTATTCTTATTTCTTCTTTCTGAATAAATTGAGAAGTACACCAAATAAATGACAGATAGGGTTTTAAAAAAAAAAAATACCAAATAAATGATAGATAGGGTTTTAAAAAAAACACCTTTCCTACTGACCAAGACCAATGTGAAGAATCCTGATTTGAGAACAAAGGGCAAATAGACTTGCTAATACGAAATGCTATACTTAGGCAAACTCACTTGAAAGTCCCACCAGTATAGACGGGAGCAGTCTTCCCTGAATGGGGACAGCTGAGGGATAGGGAAGCACTGGAATATTCTTTCTATGGACAGCAAAAAGAAGAAGCTCTCTCATTCCTGAGCCCAGCATGTCTGGTTATTCTTTCTAAATTTCTCAATCATATAAGTTACTCCACATTAGGAGAGAGAGAGAGAGAGTAGAAGGATAGGTTGAGAAACATCAGCAGTATATGTCAACAAAACGACTCCTCATGAAAATGTTGAGAATGAAAAGAAACATGTCTCCTCTATCTTTCTCCAAGTTTGTGTTTTCATAACTCATTGGGATTTACTATGATGTCTTTATTGAAAAAGGTTTGGTTATCCGTGGAGGAAGATGTGACCAGCAGTCCCCTGGGACAATGCTGCTCCTGTTCGTATAAGGCCATTCCACCAACCAATCATTGCTCTACTGAGGACCACTCTTGTTGAATATTAATCATCCTGAGCTCACTTTTTGCCCCAATATTAAAGGTGACTTCATATGACATTTCCCCACCCATACTAAGTCCATCATAACATTTCAAAGGGTCTGTAGTGATGTAATGACATGTTTAACATGTTTAAACACACTCAATACACTTGACGTGTAGTAATGTGTGATAATGCACATTAATGTGGATTACTCCAATTTATATATAAGGTGGTTCTCACCCCCACCTCCTGGCCATTATACCCTCCCTGGGAGAAATTAAAGTTTGAAGCAAAATCTTCATGTGCACCAAGTCCAAAATAACTAAAATTAAAATTCGCTTGTCCTTGTGAATTGAATTTTTAAAAATTTGAAGCCCCAAATTTATTCTTATTCATTTTTCAATTCCACTCATTCTTGGCTATAGGGGTTCTTAACACTTAGTGGAGTTGGGATTTCTTTAGCAGCTCCAGTGAGGCTGTGTCTCACAGGAATCTGAGTAGTTTTTCCAAGGCCTCAGCAGTAGAAATAATTCAATGCCAAGTCTCTAATGTGCCTAGTTTTTCTTTAATTAAACTTTTTACATTGGGACAATAATAGATTTATATGCAGTGTAGAGATTCACCCAGGTTTTGTATGTATCAATAGTTCATTATTTTTTACCGGTAAGCAGTACTCCATAGTACAGATTTACCATAGATTGTTTAACTATTCATCCATTGAAGGACATCTGTCATTATCTCTGATCTGGTTTCTTAAATTTTATTCATTCTTCCATTGTTCAGGTTAAAACCTTGAATCTTCTCAACATACTTTGATCAAATAATAAATTCTATGGACCCTATCTTCAAAATATATCCAGAATCTATCTACTTCTCATTGTCATTAATTTGTACCCTTGGTGTTGAGCTAGTATCACTGTTTCCCAGTCTATGTCAGCCAAGGACTTGGAGGACATGCCCCAAATCTTAGAGATATAAGGGTAGAGGAATACTACAAAAAAAAACTTAATTATGGGAATGTGTTTAGGAGCTCCCTCCCAGTTATAAATTGCTTCAAGTTATAAATTGCTCACTTGAGTCTAAGGATTCTTAGAGCTTCAACTTGATTTTACCTTCATATTGGTGGGAGAGTTATCTTGGAGGAAAATGTGGCAAGAATTTTTGATGAAGTCTCTATTAAAAAAAAGACAGTAATACTATCATGATATAGAAGGCTATCCACAAGTCCTCCCTGAAATACAGGAATGTAAACCCACTGGACTTCCCATTCATTATCTAAAGGGAGTAAGGATGACAGACTAGGAATCACATCATTAAGAACTTTATAAACATTATAATTTCCTAATGTTTTTAACTTGTGAAAAGTCTTCTCCAACTGGTTTTCCATAAGTGATCAGAAATAAAACACAAAACACAATGAGTATATACTAAATGATAAAAAGTGCCTTTTATATGTGCTATCAATACTCCTCTTCGAAGCCAATGGCAGAAACTCCAAATCAATCATGACAGGGTTTTAGCCACCTAAAAAAGGCTATTTCATTAAATAACTGTTTCAACACATCAGTGATCAAATTGCTTTCAAAATGTTTAGTTGGCCATTCATAGTTCTTCAAATATAGCTCCAGTATATCTTTCCAAATGGAAAATTTTCTCCAATGTCCTTCTCATACCCAATATCCTTATAAAACTGTAAGCTTCAGACATCTGAGCACAAAATCTCTGATATCTGTAGCAACTGATCCATTTTCCACTTACTAAATTCTTCAAAAGTCAATCTTAATGCCACCTTTATCCTGACCACTTAATACTTTATGCCTAAAGATGACTATCTACCTGCTGATGTGAATTATGTTTAAATACCTATTTGTCTGATCTACTAGACTGCAAGTTTTTAAAGATGGGAACTTTGCCCAAGTCGGTTCTTTATTGATCATAGAGAATAGAAAACAGTTAAGATATCAATTAAAACATATTGAATAAAGTAATATTTCGATGAGAGCAATAGAAAGAAACAGTTATCTTGGAATGAAATTAGAGATAGTGTTAAATCGCGCAATCAACTCTGGTAAAAAAATAAAAATAAAAAAAATAAAGGTACCATCCTGTAGTAAAACTTGTTTCATGCATCTCTGCCTGTCACTGGAAGGGGGATTCTTTCCCTGAGCGGGGAGTGTCTTCTATCTCATGTTCTCAGGGACTACCCAGGAGACTGCCTGTCAGTTTTGGTTGGATGGGTGAGTGAATGTCAAGTTGTTTTTCCTCTCAACCAAGAAACATCGAGAGAAGAGAGTGCTGATATTCTAACTTGCAGGTAAACAGCAACATCTTATCTTCCCAGGCTTTACCAAGACACTCAGCCCTTTGCTCCTCTTTTCCAGAAGTGGCGAGCTTTAGTCTCCTTCCACTATCTTTTCTAACCTTCTACTGCTCAACAACATGGGCAAAGTGGCTACCCAGAATTAAGATTCCACTCTTAAACCTGATTAAGTCGGTGTGATATAATAAAAAGCATCTAATAAAATTAAAAAAAATAAAACATCTACACCTGACTCTGTTCCCCACTTGCTGAATGACTTTGAACAAGTCATGTCCCTTCTCTGGTCCTCTAGGTCTCATGTGTCAAATGAAGCATTTTAGCAGAGACAATAAGTTCCTTTCTGGACAGTGAAATAGGTCAGTTTGCAGGTTAGCTAGAGAACAATTAACCTTACGGGAATAACTCTATCAACATAATAAATGATAATTCTTAGAAACAATTGACTTCGGTGAAACAGTAGTTTTGGCCCGCCCCTCATGAGTTCAGGAAAATTGCTTGTACGTTTACACACGCCCTGACACTAATTTACGATACTATAGAAAGAAAACATCTGTTGAAGTTTTGAGGAAAATCAAAATTGGTACTAATTTTCAATGGCAGGAAAATATGATCATGGTAATTATGGCATAATTATGATGCCCTAAATCTAATTCTACCATCTGGATTTAAGAAAGAATGGAAAACCAATATAAAGGAAGTAAAAAATACATCAACTTCCTAAAGATAATGGAACCATAAGAAATAGGATTGGGTTCTAAAAAAAACAATTCATTACAGAAAACCTAATTACAATTTCCCAAATTTATTTTGTGGGAAATATCCAATTTTTAGACAAAAAAAAAAAAAAAAAAAGAGGATGATGAATAATTCTTGAAAAACTCAATTAGAGAGGAGGCCCACTGCTGTTGGTGAGAGACACTGCTGAGCCAGCCAAGTTGGACCCATGAGACATCTTTCTCCACACTTTCACTGAGTGAGGCCTGATTTGCATGCTGATGCCCAGACATTGTTCAATCTAAAATGAATTTATAAGCCAAAGAATAAATCACTACACTTTTGGACCTCAAGAAGAATAATTTTCTGATGATCAGAATTGACACACATGTGAGCAAAAGGAAGAAG
>NW_006442104.1:1172627-1179230 GCF_000325575.1 Pteropus alecto
GAAATAGCCAGAAGAACATGGACTTACTAGGCCATGATCTTAGCCTCCATTTACAATCTACAAATCGGAATAATGATATTACTTATTTATAAGTTTATTATGAAGAATGATAATGATGCATGTAAAGCACCATCAGTGTTTAGCAAGCAGTGAATATTCACTAATTAAATATTTGTTCTCTTCCAGACTCAGGGAACATTTCTCAAAGTATAGGCTTCTCACCAACCACCTGCATCAAAATCATGGTCTGCTTTTTAAAAATGAGAATGCCTTTTAAAATAAAATATCTAATCTTATTTTTCTTGGCCTCTGGACTTTCATAAGTAGGTGACCTGCTAGATGTCATTTTTTGACATTTCTCAGGATTAAAATCAGTGCAGTTATCACCAGTACTGAAATATTTCTATATTTCTAGTCATTCTTTTGACTACATTTCAGTATTCATACAAATGTGGGTGATCAACGGCACAGATACCGCCCACCCCTTAGTTAGCATGGAAAGAGATTTTTATACTTACTCACTCAGAGTAGAGCTCAAATAGGTTCTGAGAATTTACAGTTCTTCAAGCAAAATGATAAAACAAACTTAAAGGTCAAATGAAGAGAGATTGTGGAGAGTTGTTTGTTTTTTCTATTCTATTGCCAGCCCAGGGGTCTAAATGTTTGGGGTCATGAGTATCTTTGTTAGAAATGAAAGCATATTTCTGCGATTGGAAAACTTTTTTTTTACAAAGCCAATAAAAATACTCATATGAATTCAAATATGCATAGGTACATGCAAAAAGCAATTGCATTTATGCAAACTAATTCATAGAAAACTCAAAGATCTTTAAAATTTTGTGATTTCGTTTTTTTGTTTTGTTTTGTTTTGTCTTGAGCAAGTGATTCCATTTTGAACAAAGAAATGTTTTTAAAAAATTTTTCTTCTCCTCCACCCACCCAATGGGTTGGCTTTGGGGGTTTTCCTTCCTTTCACTCATCATGAGATGGCCCTACAATGAATGGAACCAGAGATGTAAAAGAGGGTGCTTGCTCTTTTCAATCTTAGAAATTGTTTCCATATCTGCTGTTTTCCTCACCTCAGGCTGACGTCTTTATCCTCAAAGCATACGCGACTGTAACATCAGAAGTTATGAAAAGAAGGCAAAGAAATATTATTGGTGGACAAAAGGGATTCTTGATGTTTAAAAAATCTTTAACATACACAGGTTCCCCAAAGGGACAGGAAGTGTCATGAGGGTTAAACCCTCCTAAAATTGGCTGATATTCTTTGCTCTGTGAAGTAACATCCTTAAATTCTGTGGTTAAAAAATTACTTCTGGAAGGGCATTTCTGGTTTGAATACAAATGTCAGGAGTTGGAACTAGGATAACTCTGGCCGTGGGGTCCATCCACGCCGGCTTACTTAAGGAAGGGGTGGGATTCCCCTCTCTCTTCCATGGGAGGGTTTTTTGCTGGCACTCACTCACTGAAAAATTGGCTTCTCTCTCAATGGCAAAGCATGTAAAGGTTTCTTTGAGAAGATTTTCCCCGATCCTACCCATGGCCTTGGCCTTTACTTATGCTTTGTTCAAGCCAACTTTTCATTTCAGAAAACTACAGACGAAGAAGGATTTCAAAATGAAGCATTGCTAACTCATCTTTTATCTTGAACTCCTTATCAAAGATGAGATTTCAAAGTCCTGAACAATCTAGGTCTCTGCTTTGTTTCTAGTCTATCTTATCTCGTTCATTTATTTGTTTCATCGTTCATTCATTTGGCAAATGCAAGACAGTGTTAAGTCTAATGGTGATTATGATAACAAAGAGATGGTGATTGAGGGTGATGATGGTGGTGATGATGGTGGTGATGAGGATGGTGATGAGGATGGTGATGAGGATGGTGATGAGGATGAACACTTGGATATCACTTTGGTTGATAGTTTACCCCAGAGTTTTCTTTAATCCTCACCAAGCCATATGATTTTTGGTTGTTCATATTCATCCTCTCGATTTCACAGATGAGAAAAGTTTTCTAGTCACACAAGAATTGAATGATGCAAAGATTTCAACTCACATCTCTTGCTCTAAGTACTATATTCTTTCACTGTATGTAAAGGGATATAATAATGACAAAGGGTTTGTCCCTGGCTTCCAAAGACCTGTACTTAAATAAGATAGTAAAAAAACAATGTACAGAAATAATTGCGATACCTAGGAAAAAGACAGTGATGTGATAACAGTCAAATATTTCTCAGGGGTAAACAAATATCCACTATATTCTTTTGTACCTATGTTATTTTTAATGTCTACTTTCACATCTCATGCAGGTGACCCTTCTTGGAATTCCAGAAAATATTTCTCATTCTTGCTTCACAATGTTTCTCCCCTTCCTCATGTTTTAATTAATGACTAAAATCACTGCTTTATATCAATCCATTTCTTGACTCATATCACAGCCCTCAATACCTCCCTTTGGTACAGCACTTATACTCTATACTGTGCGATTCAACCTTACATAGTAACGTTTCGTGTGTTAGTTAATCACAGTGGCATGGACTGCATATAATAATAGCATATTACGTTTTTAGGTTATAGACAGTGTTCACATGCATTACATGACAAAAGCCTTGAGTTAGAGCCCTGTGCAGTAGCTTTAGGGATTCATACCACGGAAGTGAGGAAGTTAGGCTCTGTGACTTTTAGTGATTTTCTGAGATCATGAAATGAGTCACAACTTGCTGATAAAGCTTGTAAAGAGTAAGTTAATATGCCTAAAGCTCTAAGCATAGTGTCAGAGACATGGAAAGTGTTTATGTAATATTAGGTATACAAGTAGAATTCATAAACTTGAAGCCAGATTTTCTGGAAATTCTATTTTGTCTATAACCGAACAATGTTTAAGTTTCAGGCCTGCCCCAAACTCAATGCTTGTCTTCAAATTTTATTTCTTAAGGCATTGCATTATCTTTATACGATGTAACTAGATATTTATTTGAGAATACAGATATGTGGATATATTATGCAAACTCACATGACCCACATACATGGCAGGAAACATCCCAGGAGTCAATGATTGGGCTCTTTCTTGCAGCATACTATAGACATACAACAGTTCTCTGCACACAGTAGTCCAGGAACACATCACCAAACCAGTTATTGTCTTGTGAGTCAAAATCTACTTATACTTAAGCTCTATGATTTCAATTTTTTAATGATTTCAGTAGACGTGGGTGACTTCCACAGTATCTCCAATCACAAGGGTCTCTGATTTAAGGACGTAAAGTGTTTTAGGATAAACCTGTATCTTTTATTTCTTTGTATTTCTACTATAGTCTGAATGTTTGTGTTCCCACCAAACTCACATGTTGGAATCCTAATGCTCAATGAAGTGCTGTTAGGAGGTGGGGGTCTTTGAAAGGTGGTTAGCTCATGAGGTTGGAGGCCCCATGAATGGAGTTGGTGCCCCCATGAGAGAGACCCTAGAGAGCTCCCTAGTCCCTTTCATCTTGTGAAGACATAATGAGTTGTCTGTAGCCTAGATCATGGCGGCACCCTGATCTTGGACTTCCAGCTTCCAGAAGCATGAGAAGTAAGTTTCTATTGTTTATCAGCTACCTCAGGCTGTGATATTTTGTTAGAACAACTTGAATGGACCAAGACAAACTCTGAAGTGCTTAAGTTACTGCTGGGCATATAATAATTGTTCAAAGCACTCTTGATGAGTAACAAAATAATAGACAAACAATATAACAATCCAGAAAGGTTTATTGCATGCCAGTGTATGGCAAGCACTGGTTAGATTCTGGAAAAGGATGCTTCCTACCCACATGGAGCTTACCAGGAAGCAAATATTAATATGTTCACAAATCAGAGTGGAATTAAGCTAGAAATTAAAAAGATAACAAAAAGATAAAATGCCCCAGAGATTCTAGGAAGTGGTAATAATCACAATATGGTTCTTTAATCTCTCAGAACCTACAAATAAAGGAGACAGAACAAAGAGATAATAAAACCGAAACCCATGACCAACGTTTACAACAAAACCAGATGTCAAAGCATCCTTATAAATCTCCAAAAACAAGTGGGAGAAAATCACCATAGCATAAAAACTGGCGTTGTCTTAGAATCTCCCTAGAAGCAGCAGAGGGAAACAGGGGCTGTCTGGCAGCACAGGGGACAGGAGAATGCAACAGGGCCCTCAGGTATCCACCAAAAAGCACCATGGGGTCACCTGAAGGCAGCAGCCGAGGCTCAGAGGGGTTTCTCCCACTCCAGCAGAAGGCGAGTACAAATGCCTGCTAAGGAGCTGGGCGCTTCTACATCTTAGGAACTCTCAAAACCCATCTTTCCTGGACAGGGCTCCATGCTGAAGAGAAACTTCTAGAAGCTGACTACTAGAGAAAGATTAAGAAGATATATTAATTTTTTTCTTTATCTCTTTAACTCTAATCCATCTTCTATACACTGAATTCCCTTGTCAAAACAAAAAGTTGAGTATGAGCATAACTAAATTTGCCCATCATGTTAGTTGTTAAGGAAACTCCCCAAATAGGGAATAGACCACCAAAAGTTTTGTCTGGGAGAGGAAAGAGAATATGCGATACTAGAAGTCCTTGGAAGGATAAGAAAGAGACCCTTTGGATGTCAGCAGGATTTTTATGGAATTGGAATCATTCCTCCACTGTGTGTAGCATTGCAAAAGGCACTGGGTTTCGCAATCGCTGTGTGGGTTGCTCTGAAGTCACTGGTGGCCTCTTCACTCCCCAAATCACTTCCCAGTGAGCACTTTGATCTTCTATGATATCAGTCTCTTGAGCCACTAATTGCTTCCAAGTGAAATGTGGCTTGCCAAGAGTCTGGGTGGTGTGTCATATATGATACAGTTCTTTGCACTTATGTATTTGTTTACTTCCAAATTCCTCTGAATTCTTAACTAACAGAATGCTCTTAGTACAACAAAATTAAAAGATATAAAACTATCTTGAAAAGTGGTTCCTGAGGGTCTTCCTTGGCATATTAGCTAACTCCCAATGGGACACACTAAAGTCACAAGTCTCTCAGACTTTGTTTTGCATCGTGAAGAAAATGTGTGTGGATTCCAAGTTAATGGTATAAGAAGAAATATGATAGATTTTAAAACTATTCCAGGAAGATTGTTATATAAGTCCTAGGCTTTTGAACTCTCTAGAGAGTTTGAATTCACCATTGACATCCAGTGTCATCCCTTTACCTCATGCCTACATCCATTCAATGACCACTCTATTAACTATGCTTTCTGACCACTTCTCCAATACGTCATCACACCACTCTCATTTCCCTCCATATCCTGCCCTCTCGATGCCATTGTTGTAGCACTGACCCACCTTGGGTCTCCCCTAGAATATTAAGCAGCTTTTTAATTTCTAATCGTTCTTCCAGTCCCAATTTCAGGCATCAAATTTTCCATCTGTTAAATGAGCACAGTAATGCTTATATCTTGTGGTTATTGTAAGGACTAAATAAAGCAAACTTCAATAACGTCTGTGGAAGCCTCTAATGAACTTCCGGGCACATAATCATCGCTCAGTAAATGTTTTCTTCCTTCCTTGGTCATCAGGATCACTTTCCTCACCTTAGTCAGAGTTATCTTTCTAAGACAAAATTTTGATGATTTCACTACTCTCCTTAAAGAAAATCAATGGCTTGTTATTGCTCAAGTAATAAAGTTCAAAATACTATCTTGCTATTCCTTTATGTTATGATTCCCCATTACACATCTCCATTCAAGCCCCCTCAAGTAATTGTTAAATGTTGGACCTTCTTCTTTCTTTGCATATGTTTTTTTTTCCTGTCTCTAATGAGCTCTGTTTCACTACTATCTTGAATTCTCATCCTTCTGTTGAACTATCTTCCTAACATTTCACTAGGCAAACTCTTCTTCATTCTTTAGAGGTCTTGCTTCAAGTTCACCTCCCTTCCTAAGTCTTTTCAGAACTCTTTGTCCCTGACAACTTCTCGTAAAGCTTCCGATGTTTATCATTACCATGATACATAGCACACTGAATTTTCATTATTGGTTTGCATTCTGAGTTCCCAACCAGGCTGAGAGTTCCTGGAGGACCAGGAACTAGTTTTATTCATCTTTATGGCTCCATTGCCTTGACTTGTGCATGACACATAGTCACAGTCCCTAAATCCTTATTGAGCAAATAGATATTTTTATTTTATATTACACTCATTTATTTATTCATTCAATATAAGTGAGTATCTGCCATACGTCAGATACTATGTGAGGCTCTGTAGAAGATGCATAAATAAATAAAAAATTAGACCCCCCTCTCAGGAAATTTAAAGTCTAGTTGGGAACATAACAGATATTTATTCATCTTTATGGCTCCATTGCCTTGACTGTGCCTAGAACAAAGAATAGATAGAGTCAAACTACTTCCGACCAGAGAAAGATAAAGCTCTCCAGTTGATGACACAGGCACACTGACTAATGCCTATAGATCAGCCAGCAAGTATCCTGAGTCCCAACACACTTTCCATTCAGTCTATTATTGGACTGAAAACTGATGATATTCTGCAGTTTGGAGCTTGTGTGCCTATACTTAGGCTAGTTTGGAAATAATCCATAACAGG
>NW_006442104.1:1179911-1209428 GCF_000325575.1 Pteropus alecto
TTTTAGGGTTCCTTAGGGCAAAGACCCAGTCTCTCTCTTATATCGAACCAAGTAGATATTCAATGCTAGAAGTTTGCTTGATAAGACTTAAAATAAATTCCTATTATAAAAATCAGAATTGATCAGACAGACTTGTTTCTGCTTCATCTCCATGGAAACCTTTATTTTTCCTGGCGCTGGATGAGGAAGCGCCATGTTGGGAGATGACATAACCTTGGAACGGTCCTCCCTTCAGGCTGAAGCACTTAGTCAGAAAGCTCTGGCATGTGTGCTGAAGTCCCCAGCACTGGGAACATGAGGAAACTCATAAATACCCATCTTGAGAAGCCAGCAGATTAAATAGATGCCAGCTTCTCAAGGCCACGCTCTTTCATCACGAGAGAGATGCAATGTAAACAAAGAGCTTGAAGGTGAAAATGAAATTTTAGAACAGAAAGAGAACACAAAAGCAGGATTCATAGCAGACCGGGGGAGGGGGAGGAGGAGAAAAGCAAGGATGCGAGGCAGCAAACAAGCGAAAGGCTGTAGAGAAAAAGTCAATAGATCATTTAAAAGCTGTGAGTCATTTGCTTCCTGATTCAAGGGGGCCAGTGACAGAGGACACAGTTCATTTTGACAAACACTCATTAATGGTGGGGTGGAACGAGGAAGAGTGGGTGGCAGAGGAGCTTGGAGCGGGTAGTAGGTTTTGGGTTGTGGGAATAAGGTTTGGAGAAGAAAGAGTAATCGTGTTCTCTACGTTGTGCTGATCTTTCTAGATATTTAATACTGGTGAGTTTTCACAGTGAATCTCCGAAGCAGGCAATGCTACCTCATTGGATCGGTGAGGGAACCAAGTCTTGAGACTAAGGAACTTTTCCAGTCGCACGGTTAGTACATGCCAGTACCTATTTCCAAATTTAGGTACGTCTGATTCTGAAATCTATGCCTCATCCTCAACCTCATTCTGTCACCCTGCCTCACTCAGCACATGTGATAGAATCTGAAAATGGAAATAAAACAAGAATACAAAGCAGGTTTTTAACTTTTTAAAAAGTGTTCTGGGCTAATAGGGATAGAAAGGCATGTAAACACTGAGCTAAATCACATGATAGAATGATATACATGCTTGGGTTGATATAAACAATGTACTGAGGATCACAGATAAAAGAGCATTTCATTGAGATTTTTGAAAGGAACAGGAAGTGCTATCTAGGAATGTGGTGTTACTGGACCTGAATGAAAAGATCTTGGATCAAGTTAATAAGAGAAGAATTAAGGGAAGACTATTATTATACACAAGGAAGGGGAAGGAATTATCATGCACAGTACATGGAAAAAGACTGAAAAATATTGCTTGCAATTAGACCATGGAGATGCCTGAATATAAGCAGTTTGGATTTCATGCTACATACAAGGAGGGTCAAGAGCAGAAATTTGAAGAAGGGAGAGAGGTCTGTTGTGCAGACATCTAGGATGAGGCACTGCCTCAAGAATAGCCACAGCTTACTTTCCGTAGGTTCTGCAAGGTTGCGGAACTGTAGAAAAACATTTGCCTGAAAATTCCAAATTCTTTCTTTGCCCTTAGCTAGAAGGCCTGGAACTTTTTTCTTTAAAGTTTGTAACAAGTAGCCTAAGGACATAAACTAGAGGCTTAATTATTTTAATGTCTTACCTATTACAAACCCAGAAGAAATGTTATAAGGCTCCACATCTTCTCTACTTACTGGAGGGGAATAATATTAGATGGTAGCTGCAGGCTAAACACAAGGGGGCCAGCTATCCAGCAGCAGGGCCTAGGATAGAGAAAGGGATCTAGCTACCATGATTTGGGTTCAGAGTCATAACTTCGGTCCCTAAGAGCTCTTGAAGAAATCAAGGTAGAGACCCCAGTCCTAGAAAAACTGGGGTACCAGGCAGGTTCTTTGGTATGAGAATCACTTATAAAATGCAGATCTTGCAGGCAGAGTTTAGAATCCAGGGCACAACTTGGAATAGAATCCACGGTTTGACTTTTCTGACAATGGATGGCCAGGCCATAAAATTATATCCCTTCTCAAGGGGCCAGACGGGTGATGAAGAACGAGGTAAGGTCATATCTGCAGGCAAAATAGCATAGCTCCAGTTTTCAGGTCAGGTGACCACAAGAGCAGAAAGTTAGGCTAATCCATGCAATACCAAGAGTCAGCAAGGATTATTATAAGATCACGAGCCTGGGAAGTCAAAAGCAGGAATATAAAGAATGAGAAAAATTCCACAAGACAGGCATCAGTACTGGTCTTAGAGCTGTACCTGAGGAAGGAAGAATATGGAGTACTTAGATCTGGCCGAGCCGATGCTAATGAAACAGTTCACCCTGAATCTAAATGTGGACAGAGGTAAGCAGTTCGTGACAGGCGGCCTCTAGTAGGCTACCTGCCTGACGATGTCCATGCCCTTGTGTCATTCTCCTCCGTGGCTGGGGGCTGCCTTAGCAACTTGTTTCCAAGCAGTAGAAGTGCCAACATGGCAAAGTGCAGGAATATTATTTCCTTGATTTGGTTACATAGATTATGACCTTCCATTTTGTATGACCTGTCCCTTGGTGACCTTGATGACACAAGCTACCATAGGAAGAGGCCCATGTCGCATAGAACCAAGGACAACCTCCTGCCAATAGCCAGCAGGGAACTTAGGCCATGCAAGGAGCTGAGTTCTGCCAACAACTGATAAGCTTGGAAGATCCAGGTCAAGCCTTCAAATGAGACCCAACCCTAGCCAACACCTTGACTACAGGTGATAGCTAGTCCGCTTGGTGAGGCTATGGAGCCTAGTTGTTTAGCCAAACACTGGTCTAGAGGATGCTGAGAATGTATTTTTTTTTTGGATGTGATTAACATTTAAATCGGTAGACTCTGAGAAGATGAATATTTAAATAAATAAACTGAGTGATGCATATTACTCTTCCTAATGTGGGTGGGCCTCATCCAATCACTTGAGAGCCTCGTTCAATCACTGAGCAAGGACAGAGGTTTCCAGAGGTTTCAAGACAGCAACACAGAGCTCTTGCTTGAGGTTGCAGCCTGTTGCCCTGTGGAATCTGGATTCAGGACTGCAACTCTTTCAGGAATTACAGTTTGCCAGATTTCAGACTTGCCAGCCCTCACGACTGTTAACCAAATCCTTGAAATAAATCTCTCTCTCTCTCCCTCCCCACTCCATCTCCCTCTAAATATGAGAGGCCTTGAAGCAGAGGCTCCAGCTAAGTTATGCTGTATTCCTGACCCATAAAAATGATGAAATAATAAAAATTTGTGGCAATTTGTTATGCAGCAATCTTCCAAAGAACAAAATTAAGAAATTTTAAAACTTGATTCAAATTATATGTCCCATGTCTGATGGATACTTTTTATAAAATTTAATATAAATAAATGTCAGACTAAGGATCTCAGACTTTGTCTTCCAAACTTTGGGGAGGCTTTGGAAAGTTCTCATTTGAAGAAACACACAAACAGACCTGTGCTTTAGAGAAATCATTCTGGAAGCATAGCGGGGGAAGTGTCCTGAGGCCCTAGGGAGCTCCATGGTTGTTCAGGCTGGAGGAGAGAGAAGTGGAGGGGAGAGAGACTTAGAAGGGACACTTGGTAGGATTAATCCTCCTTGAAAGAATGAATAACGACAGATTGAAGGAAACCATTGAAAGTGCAGGTCAGGATTCTAGGTCATGACCCACTGCCTCTGCCTCAGATCAAATTGCTGTGACTCTTTCTTTCATTGATGCTAGAGTGTCCTAACCAGACTACCTGCCTTCATTCCTAACTCTTCTCAAAAATGTTTTTATACTCTAGACATAACATTTATTTAAAAATGTAATTCTGATTACATTGCTATCCTACTTAAAATTCCTCAGCGTTTTTCAGGGCCTGCAGGGAAAAGAAAAATGCATTCACATGGCTTACAGGGGCCTATGGCAATGTCTGTTTCTTTCTCCAGCCTTGCTATATCTCGATTTCCTCATCAAATATTAAAATGTTTTAATATATTTTTAAAAACTGATGCCAAGACTTTCTAAGTGATTGAACACCCCCATTATTCTCTGTTGCTTTTCCAAACTCCATTTTAAAAGACAATGAAAGAGTTTTTATTTATGTTTTGCTTTTGTTTTTTTTAGGGCATAAATTCACCAAGACAATATTTGCAACAATATTAGCAACAAGAAATAGCAACAATATACGGCCATCCCAAATCCCAAGCTAGAAATATAGGGATCCTGAAAGCATACTGTTTTGTACTATAAAGCTCCATAAGTCCAGAAGGTCAGACTGCTGAAAGGCTGTATAAGAGAAGCTGCATGTTAGACACCTCCTCCTCTTTCAGACCACAGGTAACCTCCCCCTCCTACCTCATGATGAATGGAGATTTAGTCTCTAAAGAGATTGAATCAGAAAGACAGAGACAAAGTTGATAGTGGAAAACCAAACAGAAAGCAGGTATTTGCACAGAAGTGTACATACCCTATAATGATATTCTCTTCTTTCATGAAGCAAAAAATTAGTGGGAAACAGGCCTTAATTTTCAAAGGAGAGCTGACAAATTCCTTAATGGAGTACACATGACCAGCCAAAGAGAAAATAAATATAAATACTGACATGTAAAAACTCCTCAATCCAATGAACCATTCAACTCCCCTTATAAACAAAGTCCATCAGTTGACAAGGAAACACACGTGATAAGTTTCAAGTAGCTTTTAAATTTTGATGCTTCATTCTTATATATGAACATACAGAAATGCAAAGTTAATATGACATTTGAAAATAAATCAATGTAATTCACCATATTCAAAGAAAAAAAAGAGAAAAACCATGGATTATCTCAAGAAATGAAGGAGCTTCATGAACAAATTCTCAGCAAGCTACGTCAAAAAAAAAAAAGAGTATCATTATAGGATGTATATACTTCTACAGCTGATATTATATATTATGGTTTGTGACTGAGTGCTTTCTCATGAAGAAAAAGAAAAAGAGGAAAATGGCTGTTCCCATCACTTCTATTCAACAACAAACAGAAAATTCTGTCATTGTAGTAATGCAGTAAAAAAATGCATATAGTTTGGGAAAAAAAAATAAACTGTTCTTATTCACAGACAACAGTATTATGTACCTAAAAAGTTCTAAGGACTTTACAGAAAGCTTTATGAATTAATAACTGAGTTTAGTAAGGTTACACAATGACAGGTCAACATACAAAAATAAGTCAATTGAATATTTATATACTAGTAACAAACAATTGGGAAAAGATTAAATATATTTTATAATAGCAAAAACATGAAATGTTTAGGGATAAGTTTTGTAAAATATATGCAGTAGCTATATACTAAAATCTACAAAACAGTGCTAAAAAACAACAACGAAAAAAGACAAGTAAAGAGCTATACCATGCTCATGGATTGGAATGCTTACTATTGTCAAGATGTCAATTCTTTTTAGGTTTACATATAAATTTAATGTAACACTGATCAAAACACCAGAAGGCTATTTTTAAATAAGACTTGACTAGCTGATTTTAAAATTAATATTGAAAATCAGAGGACCTAAAATACCTAAAACAATTTTTTAAAAAGAGCAATGTCAGAAGACTTACCTAGTTTACTCACTCTAAGTTGCAGTAATCGAGAACAACATGGTATTAGTGCAAGGATAGATTACAGATTAATAGAACAGAATAGAGAATATAGAAATAGACCCTCACATATATGGTGAATTGGCTTTATGAAAATGCGCCCTGGTAATTTTATATGAGAAACATATTGTCAACATATTGTGCTAGAAAAACTGGATATCTATAGAGAAAAAGTAATACTTGACTTGTACCACATACTACAAATAAAAATGAATGCAAAATGGGTCATTGACTTACATGTAAAAACTAAAATTATAAAACTTATAGAATAAAATATAGGGAAAATAACATCCACGACCTTGGAATAGGCCAATGTTTCTTGGACTTCACCCCAAAATAACAAACCACAAAGGAAAAATAAGTAATAAATTGGAGTTCATTTAAATTAAAAAAGTCTGCTCTTTGAAAGAAACTATTAAGAAACTGAAAAAAGTAAACCACTGTCTGAGAAAAAAATTTTCTCCTTGCCTCTGTCTGCTGAAAGACTTGCATCAAGAATATATAAATAACTCTTACAACTCCATAGTAAAAGTCTAACCATCCAAAGTATTTCAACAAACAATTAATATATGACGATAGGAGTGACTAATAAGCATATTCAAAAGTGCTCAATACTGCTAGTCATCTTGGAAATGCAAATTAAAAACACAATAAGATACCATTAAACTTTCACTCGAAAGGCTAGAATTAAAAGACTGACAATACTAAGTATTGGTGAAGATGTGGAACAGCTAGTACTCTGGGAGTATGAACTGGAACCGCTGTTCTAAAAACAGTTTGGCAGCTTCTCATAAAACAAAATACACACTTTAATATGACCTAGTTACTCTATTTTTAAGTATTTACCCAAGAGATATAAAACCATGTATTCACACAAATGCTTGTCCGTGGATGTTTAATAGTAGCTTTATTCATAATAGCCCCAAACTGAAATAATGCAAATATTTATCAACATACAAATGGATAAACTAACTGTGGTATGTCCTTATGATGAATACTGTTCAACAACAAAAGGAGATCATGAATAACACATGCAAACAACATTGATAAATCTCAATAACATTATGCTGAGTGAAAGAAGTCAAACACAAGAGAACATGCTGTGTGATTCAATTTATAAGAAATTCTAGAGCAAGCGATACTAATCTATAATGATGGATTAGTGCTTGCCTGGAGCCCGAAATAGAAGGGAGTTGATTGCAAAGAGGCATGAGGGAATTTCTAGGGATGATGTAGATGTTCTATTTTATGTTTGAAGTAGTTACATGGGTGCATATATATTGGCCAAAGCTTATTGAATTGTATACTCAAAATGTAATTATAGCTTGAAAAAACTGATATTAATTTTACACAATAGGAAGGATATTATTTAAAAAAATAATTCAGGAAAATTGATCAGAAATGCAAGTTGTAAGTTTCCAGATCCTTAGTAGGTGTTCGATTAATAATTTTAGTTGTTTGATTACATAAGATATATATAATGCCCTTAGCAAAGTGCTTGACATGTAACAAATGCTTAATAATTGTTTGTAGAACCAATGCCTGGATGGGTCCATTAATCTCTAATGTCCTATAATTCCCACTTGTCTTGAGCTTGTAGATGTTTGAGTAGAGAAAAGAAAACGTATAAAGAACTTCTTATAAATGTGCAATCTGCCTTTCTGCCAAGGAGACACTTCTTAGTATGAAGGGAAGGCTGGGTAGAGGGACCCACCAGAAATACTAATGCAGTTGCTGCTACACAAAGATGGGCCCCTAAGCCTCACAGAGGAGAAAAGGCAGATAGATAATAAGATGACATCTGGCTAATAGAATGGTACAAAATGACGGCAAAAACCTACTTAATGCAAAGCAACTTCCTAAAAGGAAGCTTAGAGTTTGGCAAAATGGCCCAAGGGCAAATATCAGTGCTGGGAACCACAGGTAGGAGAGAGGCCTGGGCCAAGGCCATTTCCGAGCTGCATCGCCTTCAGGAGACTTGAAAGGACATCTAAAGCTTCCTGCTCAACTCTCCTTCAGTAGGTGAGGACATGAAGGCCCACAGAAAGCAAACGGCCTACCCAGCGAGCGTAGGCGTGGAGTCAGAACTGCTCCCAGACCACCTACCTTTTTATTACTTTGCAGGCCCAAAATGCCCAAGAGAAAGACCTTCCAAATCACACCCATGATGCTGGGTTTTGCCTGCTAATCTGTATGGTTGTATTTGTGCGTCCAGTGCAAATGAAAATCAGACCATTGTAGCACTGGATTTGCGACCTCTGAAACTAAGCAGTTTCTGATCAGCTCAGTTTATGATGGGGAAACCCATCATAATGTGATGTTTCTCTACGTGAACTGAATTGTGGCTCCCTTTTAGGAATGAGGGCATGAGTTCCTGGGCATGAATATAAGAAGAAATTGTGCTGTGCTTCAAGGGATTTCAACGAGCCTATGGCCTCACGAGTTGTCGCAGTAACACTTTGCTTTCAGAGGGTGGTGTCTTTGGGCGCTCACAAGCCAAGACAGAATCAGCCCGAGCTGGCTTCCAGCTGACACAGGTGGCAGCTGTGGCTTTTAGGTCTTGATCTACTCCAATAATTGAACTGCCTTCTTCCTCTGTGGTTAGAGGTGTCATCTGGCTGTTTATAGTATGTTGGTATTAATTAAAACCCAATTCTTGTATTTTACCACACACTTATTTATAACCTTCAAGGAACATGCTCACCTCCTAACACATCTGGTGGGTGCTATATGTGGCTGAGGGCCTACTCACATTGGGGACAATAATTGCATCTTTTCCCTAAATTGCACTGAGAGGACTACACCTAAGTGATTTTTTTGAGGATAAATAATTTCAAGTTTGTTTTAAATTTGAAAACCTGGATGTTGCTACACTAGATGACAGAATAATGCACCACGGTAAAGTAAAAATAGCTCTGGATTAAGAATTAAGGGATATCTAAGGGAGGCTGGCACAGATGATCCCTAGTACTAGAAGAGAAAAGAACAAAGCTCCTGCTTAGTCTGTTCAGGTGGCTGAATATAACAAAATACCATAGGTTGGGTGGCTTATGAACAACAGAAATTTACTTCTCACAGTTCTGGAGGCTGGAAGTCCAAGGTCAAGAGGCCCAGTGTTGTCAGGTGAGGGCTCATTTCTGGGCAGCAGACATGTAGGTTGTATCCTTACCAGGCAGAAGGGGTGAGGGAGCTCTCTCTGGTCTCTCTTAGGAGAATACTAATCTCATCACGAGGCTCCACCCTCATGACCTAGTCACCCCCAAAGGGTCCACTTCCTAAAACCATCACAATGGGTATGAGGATTTCAACATGTGAATTGGGGGTGGGGGATGCAAATGGCATCTGCTGTTTATTGAGTTCTTGTTATGTGCTTGACACTTAATATTCAATTAAATTTTAAGCAACATAAGGACAGTCTTCCACCTGTTTTATTTACTTTTTATGCTGACTCTCATCACAGTATTCAACACATCTTAGTAGCTCCACACACATTTTTTGAATAAATGAATAAACAAAAGAGGGTAATATTTTTAACTTTATTTTTCAGATTGGAACTTAGACTTAAAAATGTTGGGTAACTTGCCCGAATTCACACAGCTGTTGTGTCAAAAAGCTTAACATCGAATTATGAATGATCTCCTTGATTGTAAAGAGTATCTCTTCATTACACTGTGCACCTTTAGTCAACCAACGGAGAATCACTCAGGCGTGTCCCAGTTTAGGGGAAGTTTGATGGCACTGAACTGCAATAAAACGAGTGGCATCAATCTTAGTAACTTTTTAACAAGGTGACTCAAGGAGCAGCTGCGTGGAGAACTGTAGAGGGGCAAGTGTGGAAAAAGAGCCCGTTTGAGAAGTGACGATGGTCATCTGGGTGGGAGGTGAAAACGTCTTGGGCCACAGTGACGATATTAGACTTGGTGGGAAATGATTGACTTTGAGATGGTCGTGAGAGGAATCAAGGGGACTTGCTGATGGACTCTGCATAGGGAAGAAAGAAGGGGCCACCGGGTATGTTTCAGGCTTTTGGCTTCAAGTACTACATGGACGGTGGCACCGCTCCTTGAGTTGTGAAATCTGAGGGCAGAACGGTTTTACAGGGTAGAGAATCAGAGTTTTGTTTTGAATATGTCACCTTTGATATGCATGTTAGATAAGCGGGGAGATGTGGAGTGGGCTGTTGGACATGTGAGGCTGAAATTCTGGAAAAAGGTGAGGGTGGAGGACATATATTCAGGACTCTTTGACATGTATGTAGTATTTGAGCTCTGGCCCCTAACTGGAAAGACCCCTTCAGAAAAACGGTACATGGTGGTTAATCGACCACAGCATACTTGGCAAGAACACACACTGTGTCCTCAACGTGACTCGAGCTGATGATTGCTCCCCAGGTTTGGCAGAAAGGTTGAAAGCAAAAGCAGCCTTTACTGAGAATTCCCTCTGGCAAGATGTCAAATTTAAAAAACAGCAGAGTAGACTCAGCTACAGACTGAGCCAGACTGAGAGTTGACGCAGCCACTGCAGGCTTACAGAAATTACGATGAGCTCTTGGGTTAGTCAAAACATAATAACGATATCCAAAGTTCAGATATGTGCAGGCTGGATATGATGACTTACGGTTTTTTTTTTCTTTTCTTTCTCTCTTTTCTATCCCAGAAAAGAAAACAAACGTCAACACTCCATACCCTGGAGCTTTGATGTACTGAAGCTTCGGGTGTCTAGTATTCAGTTCCCGCTGGAGAACTGGCTGTATCATGTTGCACTGATTCATTTAATCTGTCTTCCCCTTATATGCTGGGCTTCTTGAGGGCAGGGATAAACCCCTTCTTAACCATATCTCCAGTTTCGTAAAGTCTCTGGAGAATTATACTGACTCAGTCTTTGTGGGTTGATGAATCCACTGAGTATTTGAGAAAGGTAATATTCAAAGTATTCAACAGAAAAACATGATACAAAATGATTCTTCTATAAAATTCGGTTTCTATGAACAGCACTGAGTCCTCATACAGGTGACTTGTAAGATCTATCAACTATGAGTTATTCTGTCACCACTTTTGGCCTCAGTTCCCTTTCTATGAAAAGAAAGGACTATATACACACAATATATAATCATGTTTTGTTTCTTCAAACCTAATTTCATAGTCTTTGCCCTCAAGCTAGTTACTTGGCCAAGTCAGCCTCTAGCTGTGACGAAATCTGGCCATTCCTCTTGATCTGTCTCTTCAGAGTCCAAGAGCAGAAGAGGACGTTTTCTCTCCCAGACTCAGGGATGGCCTTATTTTATGCCCAGGTGACTCATATGTCATTCAGGAGCAACCCCAATAGATTTATTACCAATATTAATTAAGAGAAGTCACTGGACATATAAATAAGTGAATTCAAGGTGTTAGACCTTTGAAATATTTTCAACAAATAATTTTAAAAAATATTTAAAAAATTTTCAATGGGCCCTACGTCTCAAACTTTAGTTCAAATAATATTATATTTTAAACTTAGACCATTCACAAGCATCGGTTATTATTTTATTTGCTGTATGTTTATTTATTTCTGTGCCCACCCCTAATCAAATGTGAACTTCACAAGGCCAGAGACTGATCTGACCTAATAATAGACATGGTCTTCTATCGTATGCTCAAACCCAGCATGTGCCAGACACCTAAAATGTGTTCAATAAATATTTGTTGAGTGTACGAATTACCTCCAGTCTATTACGATCCTAAAAGTTAGATAGGATTATATTTTCTTTTCAGAGGGGAAAACCGAGTTTCAGAGAAGTGCCATCTTTAAAGTAGTGAAACTGAGATAATGACTTTAAATCTTGTCTTTTTTTTTTTTTATCCCCATGTACCTCAGTAATCACACTGCACCATCATATCAAAACAGCGAATATTCAATGATGGCAATTTTTTATATCTCTGGCTGTTTTTCCATAGTGATTAGCCATTCAACCTTTGAGAGAGAAAAAAAGGTCATGCTTACTTTTTTAGAGTGTAAGACTTCAGAGAGTGGAGAGAAAACATAAACAACAGGTAGATGGTGAAAGACATAAGAGAAAAATTGAAACAAGAAATATTGGAAGAAAAAATAAGACACAGTCAGAATAGGTTAGTATAAATAACTGTGGATACCTAACTGGCAAAAAGATATGTGATTTCCTGACATTTACAGCTAGCTTCTTTTGATTTGGAGAGCAGTGTCTCTAAAGAGATTCTAGGCATACATTTTCATAGTGTTTTAGCTATAGACGAGAATGATTTTTATCTATCTATCTATCTATCTATCTATCTAGCTATCTATTTAGTTGAGGCAACCCTTGGTGGACCTCATAGATTGCAAAGACCTTGTCAGCTTACAATCCCTTATTTTTTATTTTTATTTTTTACTCCTACACCACCTGGTCTTCCTAGGTGGTCTCCCATCCAAGTACTAACCAGGCCTGACCCTGCTTAGCTTCTGAGATCAGAGGGGATCAGGCTTGTTCAGGGTAGCATGGCCATGGACAATGATTTTTAAAAAGAGGATGTTCAATATTAGGGTGCATGTCTATGGAGGTCTGTCAGGAAAACAAAATTAGGAGATGTATCTTACATTCAGGTTTATCGAGATGGTTGGTGTGGTAATGCCTTGATCGATGGAACTCTAAACTGAAATCAGGATTTCTCTCTACTGTCCTCTCTGTACTATACTCCACATGCTACATGATTTGAGAGGCATGCCCTTTGGTGCCTCAGCTGTTACATCAGCAAAAGCAAGCCAAGATATAAAGAAATTTTCCAAATAGGAGCAAACCATACTGCAGAAATTAGGTCTATGCCTATTAAGAACCTAAAACTTCAACATATTGAGAACGGATTGCATATGAACCCATCAATGTGATGATGTCAAAGAAAAGAAATTCTTTTTTTAAAAGAATAGACCAACTTTTTTTTAACTGTGTAATTTAAAGACAAGATGCAGATGGTTACTTTTGAGTTTATTTACTCTCTGAAGATAGGTTGGCATATTTGTTCAAAATCATTAAGAAATATTGGTATGTCTGGCTACAAGGTGACATAAACACATGATGGAAATTAATTTAAACCCACAGATCATCTCCCTGGCAAGATGGGTTCTTCAGAGCTACATTAGATCAGGAGGCAATTTAGACATGAACCGTGAAAAAAATAATTCCGAGGTCCGGGACGCTTATAATCAAATTCATCTATCTGATTGCAAATATTAGCTGTGTTTCTATATTGCAAGTGTCAGTATGTCCCTGAATGGTTAGAATTCGCTGCCATGGCTGCAGTGAATTCTTATCAATAAAGAGGTGGTGTTAACCTTTTGCTGTGGCAGGGCCATTCAGTTCTTACTTCACATTTCCTCATGATTCGAATTTACTAATCCCGCATTCACTGAGGGCTTTCTATGTAATGAGCATCCTTCTAAGAGCTGAAAAGGCATAGATCAATATAATATAGTCTCTGACTTCAAAGAGTGTTCAGTCCGATGGGAGAAACAGATGATTAAAGCGCTTGACCGATGCGATGGTGGACATGACGGTGGATGGCCAAGGGCCCAGAGGAGGAAGGTCACTTCAAAGCCATGAGAAGCTCCAGGAAGTTTAGAGGAGTCTGAGCAGTCTAGAGGGATGAATGAGATCTGACTAAAGAAGAAAAGGTAGATGATCCCAAAGGAAGTAACAAGCAAAGGTCTAGGATGTAATAAGAGCATGGTACAGAGAGGGGATTGCAAGCCATACCTGATAAAAGAATGGTGGTTATTGGGGAGGTGGCTGACCACCTGCGAGAAAGCAGGGTCATGCGTCTGTTCTTTATAACTTCGGCCTTGATTCCAGCATTTAGAATAGTTCTCAACCTTGGTTGAATATTGAAATCATCTGGGTACTCTTAAAATATAACGAATGTCTATACCCGCCCCTAGAATTTGTAATTTAACTGGCCTGGAGTGAAGTATAGATATTCCAGAAAATAAATTCATGTGTTCCAAAATGGCAGAGTATTAGATACCTAAGTTGTGAGATGGAAAGTTTGTCTCTCTGTCTGTCTGTCTATCTCTCTCCCTCCATCGAAGGCACCTTATAGCTCGCAACTACCCTAGGCTTCAAACATTTTGAAATTTGTAAAAAGAAGGAAGTGAGGAGCTATACCTCATAAAGCTGGAAAAGTCCAGTAACATTCATTCACTCAGTCAATTCAGTCAACAAATAACTAAAGAGAACCTTTGTTTTCTAGGCATCCCCTAGGCTCTGAAGATACATCCCCTAGGGAGATTCAGAAAATAAACAAATTGGTGAATATATAACATGTTAAATAACAGGAAAGGGTCATGAAGAAACGTAAAGCAGGAGTAAGGGAAAGATTGTGACTAGGGATGTATTTCAGATGGGAATATTAGAAGTGGCTTCTAAAAAGATGTTTAGGTAAAGACTTAAATGAGGGGAAGGGATTATTTATAAGGACATGTGAGTATAGACCATTTCTGGCTAAGGAGGCCAGTGTGACTGCACAGAATGAACAGGGAATAAGTAGAAGGAGAGGAGGTTGGCCATGTCACAAAAGATTTTATAGGTCACAGCAAAAATGTGGACTTTAAGCACGATGGGAAGATTCTAGAAGGTTTTGAGCAGAGAGGTGACATAAACAGATCACAATTTTAATTAGATTCCTTGTTTTTTTAAAATTTTTTTGAAGTCACATTTTTTAATTTCTTATTTTTAATGAGCCATGCACTATTTTTTTTAAATAAAAAATTGATTTATAATTTTCATTAGAATAATGTTAATGTTTAATTAAATAATATGTTCGGTTTCTTGTGTAGAGAACAGACTAGACTTTAGCAGGTAAGAGTGAAAAGAGAGAAGCCAGTTAGGAAACTATAAGATGACTGGCTGTGGAGCAGACTTGGGAGATACCATAGGTGACGGCAAGAAAAAGTCAGTCTTGGGTTATTGTTAAAATAGCTAAATAATGATGAATTTGAAAATGGTACAGGAGGGGGCACTTTTGGGGGGAGGGGATGTCGATAAAGAATTTGGTTTTGGAAAAATTAATATTTAATGCTTGGTAAACATCTAAGTAGATGCTTGCCAAGCTGGAAGCCAGATATTTCCATATGAACTCAGGGAGATGTCAGGGCTAGAAGAATGCACTTAAGAGTTATCAACTTAACAGATACTGTTTAAAAATCATGGACCTCGTAAGAAAGAGATCTGAAAACTGAGCTCTGGAGTCCTTTAATGCTCAGAGTTTGAAATCATAATCTTCAAAGTGATGGCATTTGGAAGTGAGGACTTTGGGGAGGTGATTAAATTTTGATGAGGTCATGAGACTGCCGTTCCCATGACAGTATTAGTGTCCTTGTAACAAGAACACCAGTATGTCCTTCATTTCTCTCTTTCTTTCTCTCCACTATATGAGGATTTTGCAAGAAGGCAACCTTCTGCAAACCAGGAAGAGGGTCCTCGCCAAGAACTAAATCTGCTGGCACCTTGATCTTGGACCTTCCTGCCTCCAGAACTGTGAGTAAAAATACTGTCTATTGTTTAAGTCACCCAGTCTATGTTATTTTGTTGTGGCAGCCCTAGCAGACTAAGACAACTAAGGTTTCTTGTCAAGGTCTGCCATATTCTGTTCCCAGAGTGTGGGTAGAGAATGTAATTTCACCAAGGTAGGGTTTTGTTATTTAAGGGCTGTGGTGGGCATAATAATGGCCCCACAAAGATGTCCTTGTCCTAATCCCAATAACCTACGATTATGTTAGGTTGCATGATGAAGGGGGAAATTAAGGTTGCAGATGAAATTAAGTCTGTCAATTAGCTGACCTTGAGATGGAGATTATCCCGGATTATCCTGGTGGGCCAATATCTTCACAAGGGTCCTTACAGATGGGAGTAACAGAAGAATGTGTCAGTGTGATGTGAGAAGGAGTTGATTGCCCATTGCTGACTCTGAAGATGGAAGGGTGCCACAAGTGCAAGAATGCAGGTGACTCTAGAAGCTAGAACCAATCTCCCATAGGACCTCCAAAAAGAAACACAGCCCTACTGACACCTTGATTTTCACTTGAGACGTATTTTTTTTTACTTCCAATCTACAGAAGTGTAAAATAATAAATTTGTGGCTTTAAAATTTTTTAAATAATTAAATAAATTTTAATTACGGTTGGCATACAATATTATATTAGTTTCAATATAGTGATTAGACATTTATATAACTTACAAAGTGGTCACACTGATAAATCTCATACCCATCCGACCACCTCCCCTTCCATCTGGCAATCATCAAAATGTTCTCTGTATCTATAAGTTTGTTTCTGTTTTGTTTTGTTTATTTTGTTCTTTAGATTCCACATGTCAGTGAAATCGGAGGACATTTGTCTTTCTCTGTCTGACTTACTCCACTCAGCATAATACGCTCTAGGTCCATCCATGTTGCTGCAGATGGCAAAATTGTGTTGTTTTAAGGTAATGAATTTGTGGTTATTTGTTACAGCAGGGATAGGAAACTAATACAAGTACCCTCGAAAGAGAAAGAGTCAAGTATGCGATTATAATGACAGAATATGGAATATAAATGCTATATGGAGGAACAGGGGACCAGGAGATTGATGACAAAAAGATAGGTAGGATCACCACCTACCATGCAGTAGAGTTCTCATTAAGGTGAAAGCACTTTTAGAGAGGGGAGAGCACTGAAAAGATAGAGGGTATGGGTCAGAAAAGGAGAGGCTTGGGTGGGGCAATTATTATTAATGGTCAGGTCTAAGCTATAACCATGGGGTTGGGTAAGTTGACTTGTTGAGAATGAGGTCATGAAAAGTTGATGGGTTATTGGATAGCTCTGTCTACATGAAAATCACCAACAAGGATGACAACAGTGGTTGTGAAGAGAAAATTCATGAGGCAAGTGCTAAAATATTCTAAAAATGATGAGAAAAAGTCCAGGAGCTCTGTATTTGAAGGGTAAAGTAACAGACGATATAGTCTGATAGTGTCTTCTTCAAAAGGTATGAGGTATTTTTGAGAGAAAGGAGGATAAATAGTGGGGAGTGCTGATAAAGAGCGAGGAGGATGTCTACCCCAGCCATAACCCACAAAATATGTAGGAAGTAAGATCATTTCCAACTAATGGAGTTTTGGGAAAAGCCATAGCCTCAAGTTTAGTTTATAGGGGATTTGCTAATGGCAGACATGAGCTCTTTAGTGCATTTGGGAAAGGTTTGGGGAATCAGAGATGGTGTTAGATTGAGTCAAATTAAGGAAAGTACATTCTTGTGGTGCTGGGGACCAGGTAATAAGGTGTGGTTCTTCCCAGATTAATCTACATTTTCAATGGCATTCCAATCAATTTACCAGTAGCATTTTTTTATGGCTCTTGACAAAATGTTACTTATAATTCATATGAAAGAACAATTGTCCAAAAATAGCTAAGAAAATTCTGCCAAAGAACAAGGATTTTATACTTGCCTTAGCAGATATAAAGACTTATTCTTTAGGTACATTAATTAAAAAAGAAGTTATTGAAGTAATATTACAAAGTAATGGGGAAAATGGGCTTTTCAAAAGGAGAGTGGGAGCAGTGAGTATTCCATAGTTGAAAAAGATCTCAAATTCATGCCATATTAAAAATATATTCCAGATGATTTGAAAACCTAAGACATAAATAATTGAGGAACACTTCAAAATAATTTTAAAAATGGGTATAAAATATGTGTGGGTGGGTATATGTACCTCTATTTTATTATTGGGAAGTAATTCTTAAGTGAGACACAATATCTTGCTTTTTCAAGAAGGCAGTTCTGTTCGGCAGAGAAATAATGGCATGATTTTCTAGTCCACTAAAACCCTGGGTCCTAGACAGAGGAGTAGCTGTATGCATGAGAAGGCTGAAGCAAAGCATTTCCCCATCTCCTTTGAACGATCAGTTCTCCCCCATTTCACACAGCGATGAATATGACAGCCACAAGTTGCAATTCTTCACTGAATTGCTAAAGTACTATAGCAAGTGAAATTTCCTTTCGAATTCTTGCAAAAGTCTGAGAGTCCCGATTTCACTATTAGCAGCTTTTGAGTTTTTGTCTCATTATGTATCATCAGAATGATCTTAGGAGAAGACAAAGAGAAATGTGTCAAGGTCTCATCTCAGGATATTATTGTAGTACAGATGTTCCCTGAACTGAATGAATATCAGGATGACCTGGGGATGCCCATGTGAAGAAAGGAACTTTAGGTGGGATCAAAGCATTTATGAATTGTCTACTTGGAAAGAAGGAGGAAACGGTGGGTTGGCCTGGCCCTCAGACAAGACCTGCTGCTCCTCTTGGCCTGGGCTAATATTTCATGCCTTACCTGACACACAAGGTTGTTTGGGGGAATCAAAATCATTCTGGAAAACACTTTTTAAAACATACTTATTGTTTGCAAAACAAGCACTGGGAGCTGGAGGAGAAACCAAGATGCCAAGACCCTATCATCCCTTAGCAGGAGTCCAGTGGGGAAGCCAGGCCCGAAATAGGCAGCATCAGATGAAATAAGAAACAGGGGAAAAAACAAAACAAACAAACAAAAAACCACACCAGTCATTTAGATAATGAATCTAGAAGGTCTTTTTAACCCGAATCTGTTTTCCAGAATAATAGATTGCTCTATGTCAAGTAGCCGCAACATGAATAGAATCTGTAGCCACTTTCTGTACTCTAAAATATCAAAAGTAGATTTCCTTAACAGGTTACAAGATATATATCTGCCAATTGTGGAGGAATCAGGCTCCTCACCCAACAGAGCAATTAACAAGGCACCATGAAGAAAAGGATGCTGAGAAGCCCACACATAGGTCTACTATACCAGTGTTTCCTTTTAAAATATGGCATTGCAAGAGACAATGATTCCACTTGATTGAAAGCAGATTTGCAAATTTACAAGCCAAAACAATAATTCCTTAAAAAGCCTCAGTCATCCTATTCAAACCACTGAAGTTGAAATAAAAGTATCGCGTCTGAGTGTTCAGACATGTTTCTTACTCAGCAATGAGAGTCTCACCACACGCCGCCACCCCCCACCCGATTTGGGCCAAAGGGACAATCTGTTTCCAACAGCCTGAGAAGTCCTTTTTGTCATTTTGCAAACTTGCAAAAAAAAAAAAAAAAAAAAGGGGGGGGAAGGCAACAAGTATTTGGCTTTGTGAGGAAAAAGATTGCTGTGAAATTTTTCGCATGCTTTCCTCTCCTCGAGTAAATTTTCGGCGTTGCACTCTTCCGGGGGGTATGGGAATCTGAGTTGAAACGCTCTGCTTCTTTATGGATTTGGTATTTCATGCGAGATTACCTACGTTCACTTGGCTTTATTTTATTCCAGGCACGCTGTGTCTATGCACCACACCTTCCCAACAGGGCTAGTAACTTTTTTAAGGGAAAATCCTATAGTTTATGCTTATGTTGGTTCCTCTCATTCTACTTGCAAAGTGTCTATGCATCCATTGCCGGTGTTTAACAAAGTCACTTGGCTGATAGATTTGTACAATGTTGTTCAAAGCAATGTAGGGAGTACCACCTAATTGGATACTGGGTCTCATCCCCTCTAAGATAAATGACTTGATAACTCCATGTGGAAAATGGGAAAACTGAGCCTATGAGATGTGTAGAGTCTTGTCCATGACAGATTATCTAGTTTAAGGCAGAGAGTCTAGTCTCCTTCCTGGTCCTCTCTTTCTCTTTACTTAAGTAAATCTTAAACTTCATCAAGGACAAACGAACTTCATTAACTCATAGACCAATCTGATTCACTTCTCTTGCTTTTTCTTTCAATTTCTTTGATCCCCTCTGGCACATATTTTCTACACAAATCACATGGTAAATAAACATGGTAAATAATCTACCTTTGAGACTTTTTCTATTATTGCCTTGATGTTACACAGTAACTTTTTAAGTGTTTAATTCTTATCTACCACCTGATAGGAATTCTGTCTTTCTTTTTTGTTTATTCTATAGAATCTTGTGAGGTGCCTGGCACACGATAAATAGTCAGAAGTATTTATTGCTTGATAGTCTAGTCCTTTTTCTACTAATCCATGCTGATATGTAAGTATTCAGAGCTGAGAATGGAGCTCTAAGGTGGTGTTTCAGGGGGCAAAATGAGGCAAAAAACAAACAAACAAACAATCAAAAAACTTGAGTGGCTTTCTACAAGTCCCTCCACCATGGGTGACAGATAAAGATTAGAATCTCTACCTTTCCACTATCAACCCAAAGCCTTCTCCATTATTTTCTATTGCCTCTTCTGTGAATTAACCCACCAAAGGTGAAGAATGCTTGCCATTCTCCAGTCTCACTGTCCATAACTTCTTATTAAGTAAATATCAGAGAGTTTTGATCAATGGACTTGTCATCAGGAATGTGGCTCTGACAATACCGATCATGAAGCTAAAGAAAGTCATCTGTGTCTCAAGACAGCTCTGGGTGTCAGGGTACTGATACCTTTGGCTATCTAGATGCTCAGAGGCCACCAATGGGCTCAACTAGGGATACACCAGAGACTCACGAAGCTGTCTGGTGAGGCCTCCGTTCTCTTTTTCAGCAACTCTGGCCCCCAGCACACAACCGGGAGAGGCAGGAAGAGACAGAACAGTCAGAGCTCGGGAATCAGCAGCCACTGGGCCTCATGGAAATATCTGAGGATTAGGAAGAGTGTGTCACACATGCTCCTTCCGGGTGAGGCATTTATCCCCACACAGCGAAGAGGAAGTCACTTGCAGTGATTCAGTTGGAAAGAAGCAAGAATGACCGGAGTCAAACCAGCTCCATCTGCATCATTTTCTGGAAGTGGGCAGCTGTGACCACTCATGACCAATTAACCTTGGAGCACACATATCGATTAGCATTTCTTCTCGCAAAGCTGCTTTGGATGAAGGGAAAGGAAGAGAAGTTACCCTGAGTCGATAAAGAATGAGCATTTCTCCCCCATCATCAGTGACCACTTACTATGAACTAGGTGCTATGCATATTTATTGCATTTAATCCTGACAACAACCCTATGAGGTAGGCATTATCTTCATGTGACAGATGTGAAACCTGGGGCTCAACAAGACAAGAATCTACATGAAAGTTTGAAAACGAGGAGCAGCAAGAGTGGGATTTGAACTCGGGTTCATCTCTCTGATTCAAAATTTGTGCTCTTCCCATCTGTTGAAGATGTTTGTATCGGCCCATGTCCAGTCACAGAGGTAGAGCCATTAGGTAGTTTAAATATATGTATATATATTTTTTTTTAATAAAGAATTCATTACAGGGATTTGACCTTGCCCAGTTGTGCCGTTGGTGAAATAATTTCTGCGAGGCTATTGTCTTTGCATCTCATTCTGGACCTTGAAGTCCACAAGGCAGACGCTGCCGAAGGATAATGAATGTGAAGTGGGGGAGAGCAAGGCCAAGCTGTCAGTCACAAGGACAAGTTTGAACCCAAGAAAGATGGGCTGAAATTCATGTCAGTTCACGCTATTTCTGACCTTGATGGTATAGGTGTCCTGCAGAAAATGCCGGTACCTTTCATCGCAGAGCCACACACACACATCTGGCCCAGGAGATAGATAAGCCTAAAAAGGAACTGGATGATGCTGTAGCAGCTGTCAGCCCGGCTATTGCATCATGTTGACAAGGTGAGCCAGCAGCAAAGAGACATCCTATGTAATCTACAATACGGTACTGGCTGCCTTTAAATGTTGCACAAGAATCTCTATTGGGCCCACACTGATCCGAAACATTCTGGAAGAGGAATTTTGGAAAACTTAGTTTAGCCTAGGCAAATTAACACATTATAAAGCCACCATAATGCTTTTGTGGTGACAGAGCTCTGGTCCCAAATATCTTAATCAGACCACATTGGAATCCAATAAACTTGACCTCCCGGTAGTCCTTCCTAGATCCTGAAATAGGTCCTGAGTACTATTTTTTTTGTGTTGCAACCTGTGCTTTCCAGCCCTGCTGCCAGTGTCCTTAGCTCCTGTCTATTGCCTAGAAATGTCGCACTTAAAAAGTCCTATTGCTCCTCTGGTGCTAATCTTATTTCTCCTATTAAGCCTCTATTTGCTCTTGCCTCTCAGATGACAGCTGCTTCAGGCTGTTATTATTACTGTTGTTACTGTTATTTTATTGTGAGAGGGCTTTGGTTCCCACGAGGCATTTATGACCAACTTTGCATTAAGCTGTTTGCTTTCCCATCCCATCCCACCAAAAAGAGAAGCCCTACAAAGAGCAGAATGTCATGTCGCTCCAGGGGACCAATTTATACCGAGGAGTGCAAATCCCACTTGTACCTCACAGAGGAATGGGTTTAAGATATGGCTTTTATAAACAGACCCTTGGATCTCAGTAAGGGAATTTGAAAAGTCAAACATGCTGGGGCCATGACTATAAAAGTAAAATTACAAGGCTCAGGAACCTTTCCAGAGACAGGCTAATTTCAAACACTGCTATCTTGTAGGTGTTATTCTTAGCAGAACACAAGTTCGTGTTGGCTTTCATTTCGACATCCAGCTGGGGTGGGTGTCACACAGTAGCTTCATTAGGTTGCTGGGGAATTCATTACAACACAGTCCTAGATTTCCCTTGAGTCTTATCATGGCTTGAGAACCATTCTTCTTTCTCTCCCCAAAGAGCCCTCATTCATTTCTTTGTAGACTTGTTTATTTAATCAGTAAAAATGGATCAGGTGCTTATGTTGTGCCAGGTACTATGCTGGGTCTGGAAAATATAAAGACAGATAAAGCAGAGCCCGCATCCCTAAGGACTTGGAACTTAGAGAGAAAGTAATCCGATGCACTTAATAATGTGCTATGGATGTTATCACAGAATCTGGACAGGGAGCAATGGCAACGAGAACAGGGAGAGAGAAGCTCACTGGGATGAAGAGGGGTGGAGCTTAGCCTTCACTGGGGAAGTGAGCACTAGACAAATGCGCGGGACTGGAGACCTTATTGAATCAGACACATCTCGGACTCCAAGCTCTCGGATCAGGAATTGGGCTCCTGTGCCCAGTTCTCAGAAATGCGAAGCTGTGACACAGCCATGCATTTGCATCAGCCTTTTCTCATTATCCTCTACTATTCTTCCACCTGAACTTAAAAAGGGTATTCGAGAAGCAGCACATTAAAGTGCCTGTGTTCAAATCCCAACTCGGCCATTACTTACCACGTCACCCCAAGAAAGTTATTTAACCCCTTTGGGTCCTGATTGTCTCAGATGAGCAATGGGGATATAATAGCAGCACCTATCCTATAGGTTATTGGGAAGATGGATGGAATGTAAATGTAAAGCATTTAGAATGGTGTTGGCATCTGGCAGTCACTATAGAAATGTTTATCATCAATAATGTCTTCTTTAATTGGATATGATGACAAAAGCAGTGTTTTAGAATTTAACTTTCTACCATTCTCTCACTTCCAAGATTGGAAGATCTCCAAGAAGCAGTATGACTTTGGACAAGTCATGTAAACTCTTTGGCCTCAGTTTTCCAATCTGTAGAAAATTTTAACTTAAGGAGTATCTACTATGTGTCAGGCATTCTTTAAACTCTTTATAGGCATTGTCTCATTTTATCCACACAGTAGCCCAATGAAGTGGGGTTTGTTTTTACCCACTTTTTTTGTAAATAAAGAAAATGACATAGATGCCTATCTCCAGAGGCCACGAGCTTAACCTCTCAAGTGCACTGTTTGATAGGGCTAGACTTTGTCTTTATTCTTAACCTACTTGGGGGACTCTGGGCATAAAGATTTATATCTGTTGGCTCATTCAATTCTCAGATCGACAGCCCCCACATGTTGGTATTATTTTGTCCCATTTAATAGATATGCAAAATAAGAGATGGTGAGCAGCAAGCTCTGTGTGACAGAGTCAATAACACACACACACACACACACACACACACACACACACACATCTCCAAACAATTCCACAGATAATCCCAGGAGACTTACAGGCTCTCTGAAGGTCATTTATACTGCCATGGAGGCCCCCTGCAATGTGTTTTGTTCCAACTTTTATGTAATCCTTCAACCAAAAGCATTCATTAAGCCTTACTTTGTTGATTTTTCTAGGAAAGCAGACTTTTTCAAAGTACTCTTGTCTTCTCTAAGAGATATTGACATAAACTCTACAGCCCCATCACCCTCAAATACTTCCCGAATATAAGTATTTAAGTTTAGTTCTGGTCTTCAGTTCATCTAGAGCTCTTAGACTAGGTGAATTCTAAAGTTCCTTCTAGACCTGGATTTCTGTCTCTTAGACCACAGCCTTCTTCTACGTCTAATTCAGTAATTCACCACCTTAGGTGTCCCATTTTTATACCCAAAGGAGACGTTTTTCCTATACATTTTTTACTTATATCAGGGGTTTGCCGACTGTAGCTCACAGGCCAAATCTGACCTCCTACCTATTATTATTATTATTTTTTTGATATAAAGTTTTGTTGGAACACAGCTACAGTCACTGGTTTATGTATTGTCTGTGGCAGAGTATCTGTGACACAGACTGCATGGCCCACAAAGTCTAAATTATTTACTACCTGGCCCTTTACAGGAATATTTTGCTAACTAAAACCTGCCTTAGATTATGAGCTTTGTGTGTCCTAGAGATGCATCTCACCTCAATTTGCATGAAATCTAGGAGGCGGTGAGATGAAACTATTAAGACCCAAAGATCTGGTATCGGAATAATATTGGCCTCATAAAATGAGTTGGGAAGTATTGCTTCCTCTTCGATTTTTTTAAAGAATTTGAGGAGAATAGGTATTAAATCTTTGAATGTTTGGTAGAATTCACTGGTGAAGCCATCTGGTCCCAGACTTTTACTTTTCGGTAGGTTTTTGATGATTGTTTCAATTTCTATACTGCTGATCGGTCTATTTAGATTTTCCAGATCTTCTTGATTCAGTCTAGGAAGATTGTATTCTTCTAAGTACTGGTCCATTTCTTCTAGGTTATAAAATTTGGCGTTATGCACTTTTTCATAGTATTCTTGCATGATCCTTTGTATTTCTACAATGTCAGTAGTAATTTCCCCTCTTTCATGCCTGATTTGTTTGTTTGTATCCTTTTTCTTTTTTCTGTAGTGAGTCTAGCCAGGGGTTTGTCAATTTTATTAACCTTCTCAAAGAACCAGCTTTTTGTTGTATTTATTTTTTCTATTTTTTTTCAATTTCATTTATTTCTGCTCTAATTTCGATTATTTCTTTCCTTTCCTGACTTTAGGCCTCATTTGTTCTTCCTTTTCTAGTTTTTTAAGATGAAGTGTCAGGTTGTTAAGACCCGAAGACCTGGAATCAGATCGCTTTGAAGTAAAACCACAAGACCTGCCTTTGCCTGTCCCAGCAGCTATGCGGTCACCGTGACATCCCAGAATCGATTTTTCCATCAGTAGAGTGAGACTCAGATGATGGAGCTGGTGCAGGGATAATCATCATAATAGTGACTGAGGTAGATGTGCACTAGAAAAGGACGTATAAAAAACTTATTGTGAAGCTTGGTGCTTAAAAGGCGTTTCATTGTATTAGCTATAGGTAATATTAGGTAATATTGAATCATTGCTGAAACAGGTCTTAAATCCTCTTCATATTAGGACCACTCAGACCCTTCTCACCTCTTACCCCAGTGGTCCAATCCATTCTGAAAGACAGGAAGTTTCAGAATCCTCTTCATATTAGGACCACCAGTACCCACTCAGACCCTTCTCACCTCTTACCCTAGTGGTCCAATCCATTCTGAAAGACAGGAAGTTTCAGCCCTAATGCACAACTGGTCCTTTCGCTCCCAGGGTAAGAACCTCCCTCCACTGCCTGCAGGACAACATGCGAATTCCTTTAATGCACGGGAAAACCCCAACCTACTTGCCCAGCTTGCTCCCTCTAGTCTCTCCTCCCGTGCACAGTTCCCATGCTCAAGCTATGCGAAGCACTCATCATTCCCAGCTTCAGTCCCGCCTCAGTCCCTGGGGAAACCCACCTTCTCTGCCGGGAGTGCCCTGCTCACCTCCCCTTCTCTGCCTTTTGAAATCTTCCCCAGTCCGGATGATCCCAATATTGGTCACGTAGGGAGGATAGCAGGAGATCGATGCTTGGAATTCAGTAAAAACTAAGATTCCATACAGCTGGCGTTTAATGCGTGCTTTATGCATACCATTTAAGATAAAAAAAGCCATCCTAAAATTCAGGCCCTCGAAATTCCCTGGGAATCTCCCAGGAGAAAACCATCGTCCTCCTACCTTCTCCCACTAGGTTTTCAGGACTCTGTATAGTTGACACCACCTTTTTTTCTTTCCAGAAGTTATTTCCATCACCTGAACCCTTTGCCTCCCCCAAAGTCTTGCACTGCGGTGTGGAAGGCACTGCCTCTGCCAGATGCGGGGGGCACGTGGCAGCCTTCTCGCACCAGAGACAAAGACTAAATTGTTGATGCATCTCCTCAGAAGATGCCGATGTGAGAAAATGAGGCAAGATGAGCCTATGTGCTTAGTGGATGGGCATCTGGACGAACGAAGGAGAACCATCATCTTTTGTTTGAAAATTAAAATAGGAGAATAGGTCAAAAGTGTGGAGACCCCAGCCCCCTTTTCTGAATCTCAAACCTCCCCCTTCCTTTACTTATCAGAGAAAGGTCTGCACTTTGGAGCTAGTAAATCTGCTTGGCAGGTAATCACTACCCATCCACCAGCTGCTGCCTTGGCAAGAGCGCATCGCCATTGCCATGGTAACGCACAGGCAGGCAAAGGCGAGCAGGCCTGGCTCCAGGCCAAGGTAATCCGATGGCACTAGGCTTTGTTAATAGAAAGAGAAAAGCGAGCCAGAGCCGCTTGCCTCTGCCTTGGCCAGTAAGGGCTGGACGGGAGCAGAGTGCAGGGCTAATTAACCAGCTGACCAGCTGTTGGCTGCCGCTTGCCAAATCTGACAAGTGGCCCCAGCTTTCTCTATCTCTAACTCTTGTCATCTTCCAGGGAGGCTGGGCCCTAGGGGAACGAGGGCCTTTTCTGGGTGATGTCATCTGAGTATTTGTAGAATTTCCTCTTGGGGGAAAGTTCTCTGACAAAGTATAAGGAGATCTGACTTCCTTCGGAAGACTCCTTGGACTTTAGAATTCTAAAGAAAGATTTCGTAGATAAGAAAGAAGTCTGGGGTTACGGAAGGGGTGGGGCGGTGAGGGGGATGCGTTGCCCATATCTCAGGTCCTGCTTTAGGTGTCTAATCTGAGGCAGCTTTTAGGGAAGAACATGAGCATGAGCATGCAACATCTCTCCTCAATGGAACGAGGCCAGAATTATCATCAGTAAGGAAACGTGGATGATCTTGGAGAGACCAGGAAGGAGAGGGAGCTAATGGACCAAGTCCTGGGTAGGATGGATGGGTCACGTATACACAATGCCTGCAAGGTAGGTTCTATCATCACACTGGTCCAGACAAGGAAACTAAGTGTGTGAGGAGCCTGCCAAGGTCTCACAGCTGAACTCGTAGCAATGTACTGCCACGTGGCCGAGCTGGGCTTAGAGCCTAGACTGGCCCAAAGTGTGTATCTTTTCTTTCAATCCAAACTACAGTGACCACAGCTATGCTCACAATATTACTGACAACCCGAAGAATATGTGAGTTTGTAGGAATAAAAATTCTAACAAAGGATTTTTTTAAAGTTATCAATGGATGCATAGTAAGAGCTTTATGAAGATAAACAATACTTTAACTTTGCATGCCCATTATTTAATAGTAATCCCTACCTCGAATGTCTGCGTACTAGGCATTTTATATACATTACCATTATATTCCAAAATAGAGATTCTAACCTTATTTTATGGATGAAGCAACTAAGTCTTAGAGAGCCTAGAGGAACAAGTAAAAAATATTGCATAATAACAGAGTTGGTCAGACTGGCAAATCTGGGACATATGGTGGCTGTATATGTCTGTAGCTTTGAAGTCTCAAGAAGCAGGTACCTGGAGTAAAGTTACAAGGGAAGGGCAGAGTCCCCAAGATTGAGGAATGGCGATGAGACATGAGACAGGGCTGGCTTTTTGCCCTAAAAGCATCTTCTACATCCAGAAAACTCACAGGACTGATCTCTCTGAAGTTGGCTAATTTTTTTCCCAAATAGAAATAGCACTTCCAGTGGGAAGGCAGTTGGGGAAGATTGGCAAAAGAGGACATGACCAAGAGGGAATGATACTCTGGTCCTTTTCATGGCCTCTGCTTGAAGTATTTACAGCCGGAACCATGCAATGTCAGGAGAAGATAACCTTCGTCAGGTGTCTGCACTGTGCCGATCACTCTATCTTCCTCCTTTAATTTAATGCTTACGCTCTTATTAGATGTTATATATATGTTATTAGATTGATATAGGATTCACATTATATTACATTGACACATATTAGATTAGATTAGGTATTATAACTCCCATGCCAAATGATAAACTGAGATGCGAAACATAGTGAATCGATTTACTTTAAGGTACAACTGGAACGAGAGGACACAGCTCCTCGTTCTTAGTCATTGCTCTCTCCGGCTTTACAGGATACCACAGAGATTTCATGTGCTTCTGAGCTCAGGAAGGAGGCCCCGTGAAACAGCGTGAGTTAACCTGGGCACAGGGAGCCAGAAATCAAGACTAAACAGGGGCCCAAGAAAGGATGCTGAGCAGAAAAGTGAAAAAGCCAGCCGTCTATTTGGTTCAAGGTTAAGAATAAGTTTGGGAACTGAAGATAACACAGAGTCAGGAACAAGGTTAATTTAGAGATGCAACAGGAGACCATGCACAAAACCCTAAATGAATTGTGAAGTACACATCAAACGTAAGAGTCTTATAAGGGACCAGCACGGTGCGCAAGAATGTTCCAGAATTCTCTTTCAAATGAATTCTCTGGCTTTCCCTTCTTCTCTACCGTTCTTCCTCTCCTTCTACTGCCTCACAAAGTTGCAGGAAGTTAGCACACATCCCTGTCTGTCTTCTGACCTTGGACGCTGTTTCCTGCCCGCCAGACCGAGGCGCATGCCCAGTCCTAGAGAAAGGTCCCTGTTACAGCTGGGTATGTAGAAGCTCCTGCCACTCACCCCTCTGTCGCAGAGGTTACACTTGGTTCTTTCTCTGAAGTGAAACGATGTAAGGTATAAGCTAGTGTTTACTGTTTCTCTGTTGTGCAGGCCTCACTTTTCCGTTGGAGAGAGAGAAAAAAAGAAAATGTCTGGGCCGTAGAGAGTAACGTCGTGTGAGGATTTTATGAACCTGGAGTAATTGATCTTGCCTTTGTTACTCTTACGCAAGCATGCAACTATAGGTCTCCACAGAGCATGTTGTGTCTAAATTTCTGTGTCCTGGCTAATAGTAGCAAGAGATCTGGATTCCAGTCCTGGTTCTTAAATCCTCAGTAGGTCACCAAGTGGCTTTGAGACAAAGCTTTTCCCTCACTGGGAATCGAATCCCTCATCCATCAAATGGAAAGCTTTAATCATACTCTCTAAGCATCCTGGGACTGGATCATGAGATCACTTCTTTCTTTGCATCTGTCATTGAATTTTCTGTGTAAAATGGAACTTGAGAAAAACTCTGTGTGAATCTGCACCCCAAGCTATCCAAGCCATTTCCTGCTAAGTTTCCTTGGAAGCATAAAAAAGCAGAGACTGTGACTTCTCAGCTAAGTACATTTTTTCCCCAGGCCTGCTTGAGGGAGGATGGGATGGGAACACTGTGTCAGACAAATCAAAATGTACCACACAAGTGGAGCGCTCGGCTAATCCAAACAAAATGACGGGGGCAGATGGTGGGAGCCTGAACAATTTTCATGCAGACATGAGAGCAGGCCACACAGTTAGATCAGAATTTAAATAACTTCACTTCACATGTTGCATTTTAAAGT
>NW_006442104.1:1209452-1241013 GCF_000325575.1 Pteropus alecto
TCAAAAAACTTCCAAATGTTTCATTTTGGGGAAGCAGATGTCCCTGGAAATGAAGACCATTTCTCTATGGTCTTCTCCCCTCATCCCTGCCCAGAATTAACTGCTTGCTGTCAGGACCGGGAATTCTGGCAAATGGGGATTCCTCTGTTAAGAGGAATAGTGACTCACTGTTTTGGCCTGCCGTGGGCTTGGCAAGTGACATGTTAATGAGATGGGCTGACACATTTTCCCAATTATAGGACAGAATATGCAGATGTTTGTCAGCAACTGCATGAGGCACCACCCAACCAGCCAAAGCTCGCCAAGTATCTCCTTAATGCCAGATGCCATCGGAGGCACCAAGGAGAAAGTGGACAGTGAGAGAGTATAGGTCCCGCCCTCACAGAACTTTCTGTCTTTTATATGTAGCCAGAGTCAAAATTTAAGTTACAGGAGAGGAAAGTGAATTGGTGCCAGTTCGCTTGTCCAGAGTGAGGTGAGATCATAAGCGGGCAATGAGTTTGAAGATTAGAAGTGAGCTGCCATGGGTTAGCTCAGGAGATATTATGCTTACCCATATATAAGATGAGGAATAGTGTGACACATGACCCCTGATGACATTGTGGTGGGCCACCCATATACTCTTTTAATGGAGAACTGGAAGTCCCAGCTACAAGCTCTTTTAAGGATTGCTTCAGCCTAGATGGCTACCTCACCCAAGGTCATGCCCCTTTCTAGGACAACACAGATTCAGTGGGGACATCAAGACCTGACTCTGGAGGGCCAATCTAGCTGAAGCCTTTCTCATGGGATAAGCTAAGGGTTTGGGGACTGCCGTGTAGCTTGATTCCTTCCTCTTCCCAATCCTACTTCTTCTTTTTCCATCAATAAGTATTGATTCTAAGGGCATGACTTAAAATATTGTGCATGCTTATTCAGACTCTGTCTCAGAGTCTGCTTCCCAGGAAACTCAATATATAACATCAGCCAACATATCAAAATGCCAGAACTTTTTTTTTTTTTTTGGTAATTACAATTATATGTACATGACTGAGAAATTAAGGACTCATTTTATTTTTTTTCCTGGCACTTTTTAAGGGCTATGTCCCTTCCTCTATCCCTCTACCTTCTCTCTCATTTTTCTTTTCTTCTTTCTCTTTTCCCTTTCATCACTGACTTTTCTCCACTTAGTTCAAGATTGTTGGGAATGAGCCAAATCATAACAAAGGCAATTTTCAGGACCATGGGTAGCAGCATATGTGCCAACCCAGCCCCTCAACCATGCACGTACTCCAATACTTGTATTCTTTTAATAGCTATCCCAGGCAGACTCCAGAATATCTTTTTCAGTGAGGCTGATATTATTATTATTATTTATTATTTTTATTTTTTAGGTGAGGCAACCCTTGGTTGACCTCACAGATGGCAAGGACCTTGTCAGCGTACAATCCCTTATTTTTTTTATTTTTTTATGCCTACAGCACCTGGTCTTCCTAGGTGATCTCCCATCCAAGTACTAACCAGGCTCGACCTTGCTTATCTTCCGAGATCAGCCAGGAGAGGCTGATATTATTAATGTGATTTCTGCATTAGGATAGGTAGATTAGACCTCTGAGTTGGTATCCAACTTTGAGGGTTTATGATTTTTGCTTGAATTCTCATGTATTTGCCAGCCCTGGCAATATCATTACCTTTCCTTAGCAGGTATTAGATTTATATATTAATAAAAGTGGGCATATGAGTGTTTCTATTGGATAAATTTTATTGAATCATTGCAAACCATTCATGATCCTTTACGTACTTGGCTGTCTGGCTTGTCTATCAATAAAGATAGCTAAAGAATAAACAAATACCCTTACATAGATTATGGAAAACAATTAAGTTTCTTAACTCTGAATAATTTTAAATTGCATTATGTTTTCTACTTCAAAAATCATCTATGGAGTGTATTTGGAACTTCTTGGTCTCCGTATATCTTTCAAGCAAAACTTCTTTATCCCATATATCTTTCAAGCAAATATTGACTTTTTTATTTAAAATGTCAATATAGGAACTATTTGCAGAACTACTCTTATTGTCTCGCTCATATTTAATTGAAATATAGAGAAAGGGAGTGAGAGCCCTTAAAAATTACTAGTCTATAAGCTTCACGAATGCAGGGATCTTATTCTTCTTGATCACCACTGTATAGCTAGAATACTCAGAAAGAATGAGTATTAAAACATAATAATTGAACCAAGTTGAATAAAAGGCCTCAATTCTGGGAAATAAAACAAGGACATTCATTCAAAGGGAAGCTTCTTCCCACTCAGAAGGAAGAAATTAAATTTCTGTGCTACCGACATGAAGACAGAACTTCCATGAGTTCTGCAGACTTGAGGCAAAGAACAAAGTAACTGTTCTCCATAGGGAGCGCTGGTGCTTTCTCTGGCAGAGCGCTGCTTCAGACTTCAGAGAGGAGATACTTCTGCCCATGGGATCGAAATTGGCTTTGGGGGCAATGAACGTTAACTTGAGGTGCTGCTTTCATGGATTCTCTTTTCAAATGAGTTAAGAAATGTCCTGCCTTGAGTAGAGGGACAGCCATGGCTGTCCCATGCCTTAGGCCATAAAGACCCTAAAAATACTAACAGCACCGTAAACAGTCTGTGCTTAACTACTGCTGCTGCTATTATCACCACTATTACTAGCAAAATAATAACCAGAAGAAAATGAGGAATATAATAGTTCCTTCCATATTATATGCCAAGCACTACTCTCAGCATTTTACAACACTAATTCTTCTAACAACTCCTGTGATAGATTATTATCCCCATTTTATAAACATGGCAACTCAGAATTGAACCAATTAAGATATCCAATGTCAAGAAGTAAAAACAAAAAGTTTGTTGAATGAATGTATGAATTTTATAACTCTGATGACTTGTATAAAGCAAATTATCTAAAGTTAATTCCTCAGATAAATGCTTGATTTGGCATATAGTTTTGGAAATTAAAGCAATGACTTGTTTTTTCTCAGACAGATAATGTTGAACAAAGGTAAAAAAAAAAAAATCTAAGATCAAGCCCTTATCCTGCCATTAATGGTGGCAAATGTACACAATATAGTCCTAAACAGTTGTAAAAAAATAAAATAAAATAAGGATGATCTATATACATTGGCGTAGAGTGAAATCTAGAATATGTTGTTAAGCAAAAGAGGCAAATTGTAAAAGGTTATCTGCTGAATGCTACTGTTCTGGTAAGAAAGAAGGAGATATAGGAAAATAAACGTGAATTTGATCAAATGCGCAAAAGTACAGGAAGGATAAACCAGCAATGAATCAAATCAATTCCCTATAATGGGTGGATGGAAATAAGGTGGAAAGAGAGGGTGGATAGAAATGAGGGAGAAAAGATGAGAGGCATTTTTTTCTGAATATGCCTTTTGCATAGTTTCAACTCTTAGAACAATGATGATATTTCACATATACTCAAAAGTATGTGTGAAATAATTAAATTAATGATGTGAGGAAAACCCAGTGGAATAAACATAGTAACAAATAAATCTAAATATATTCCAAAGGAGCAGCATCACCACACCGGTGTGGGTGGGGAAGAGAAAAGCGAACCTAAGTAACTTTAAAAACAGTATTTTGACTGCATATCATAAAGTAAAAGATAAGAGAGATTCTGCACAAATATTGTTAGTATATATTATAATAGCACTATTATTATTAATAGTGCTATTATATATTAGTATGTATTAGTATATTAGTATATATTATTAGCAGTAAATTTATTTTCTCAAACATATAGGTTAACAATACTGAAACTCTATGTGTATTCTAAGGTTAGCCAAATAGGTAAATATATTGTGGGTAATGAGAGCCAGGCCCCTCACTTTTGGAGAAGGGATTTACAGATCAGGAAAGGGAGCTGGCAAGGAGAAACCCTACGGTGTTGAACTGGAATCAAAAGTATCAATAGGATCTCATAAATTTTTAACATATGTACACATAGATATATAAATAGATATAAATGTGTGTACAAATTCTCTCATCTCTGAGTGAGCCCAGGTGCAAATGATACCTCAGTAATTAGCACACCTGGCACCCAGATATTGATTTCCAAATACCGTAATCCAATAAAAATAATCAGGGCTTTTCAGAGAAATGGATGATTTCAGGGCTAAAAAAAGGGAAAGTATAAGAAAGAACTCATTAGCAAACTGCTCGTAGCTTAAAATTAAACATGGTAAAAGTGTTCACACCATGGGAATCAGGAAACAAAAAAAATCAGAGCTTTTTTTTTTTTTTTTTTTTTAGAATCAGCTTATCAGCATATCACTATCTTATCTTGTGGTACCAAAGTAAGAATGTGCTTAAAAAATTATAACATCATTTTGAAAGGATCCACAAGCCAATTTGCAGAAGTTCCTGATGGCCCAATCGGGATCAATGTATGCAATAAAATAAATATGACAGTAATGGATTATAACTCTCAAAGACCAAAATAAATATCCATGAGTTCATATTGTTATAAATTTTTTAAAAGAATGAATAAATGGGGGAGAAGGGAAACTCTTCCTTACAGTAAAATTTTAATTAATAAATGTACAAGGAATAATAGAAACAGAAAATCACCATTTGGGGACACCACAGTAATAATTGTTACAGGGAAGAACCATTAATGGATCGTAAAATTAATGGGTGAAAGTATGAGGAGAAATGGGTTATTTACAGAGCCTCAAAATATCTCCCCACAAAGTAGTTACTAAATGAAGAGGGGAAAATTGTAACTGTATAGGGGAGAAATCTGGCAAATACAACCTTATGCAAGTGTTCTTGTTAAATCGTTAATAATAAGACATCAACATCATGTATCTCCTGATAAGATGCACTGAGAAATGTACAACATTGCTTTGGCAATGCTATTTTATAACCCCCCAAAATGCATAACTCAATTTAATCATAGGGAAAAAGTTTGCTCATACAAACCTAAATTGAGGGAAATGCTACAAAATAACTAGCCAAAACTCTTCAAAAGTATTAAGCAATGAAAGGCCAAGAATGACTGAGAGACATGCTACATTGAAAAGTATAAGCAGATATAAGATCTAAATGCCATTTGGAATCTGGATTGGCTCCTAGGCCAGAAAAAAATGACTGGTGAAATTTGCATGAGGTCTGTAGTTTAGAAAATGCTGTTGTGGCAGCATTAACTTCCTGCTTTTGCTCATTTTACCTTGGTCATATAGGAAGGTAACATTTGAGGAGGATGGGTGCAGGGGAGATGGGAATTCTGCAACATTTTTGTAAGCCCAAAATTATTTTAAAATTAAACATTAGAAATCCCAAAAGGGAGTAAAACAAATATTTTTTAAAAAGCAATAATCTTACCCTTGCAAACACCCTTTTGTAGAACTCCATTGAGATAACTATGATTACCAATTTGATGTGTTTTAAAATGTACAATGTGATAGCTGTTAGTAGGCTTTTTTTGAACACACGATGGTCCTCCAAACATAGCTACCTCGCAAGTGACCTAGGGCCGACATAGCAAACTCATCTGAATGCAGGGCCGGTCCCAGAAAACACGTTAGTTTCCAACACTGAACTCTTTGTCTGTCTGTCTCTGATAGTATAGGTTCCAAGCTACAGAAAATCTGAAGCTAAGATGGAGGTTTTAACGAGCAGCTGCAGCCATTGCATCTCCAGTTGGCATTTTGGCTTTGAGTGTAGCTCCAAGTTTTTGTCCTGAGCTCTTATGTGTCTCTTTCTTGCAAGAGGAAAGATGAGAAAAATCTTATACCAACAGACTGTATGGAAAGTAATGCAAGAAAGATAGTTAGAGGCTGTTGCTGTTCATTATCTTTCCTATTCTCACCAAGGAAAGGATACAAGAAAACTTATGGAGGAGGATTAGAGACCATTTTGAAGGACTGCTCAGCGTTAAAGGCTAGAACATACAAAAAGAATGTCAAGGGCAATTCTGAGATCCTTGTCTTGGTCAACTCTGGCGCAAAGGACCGTTCAGCTGTTGAGATAACTATTCACGCTTTGGCTCTGTCTTCCCTCACTGAACAATTTGGTCTAATGAGTTTTCCAAAGCAATTTTTCTTTTTCAGCACTGAAAGAAGCGAGGGGTGGGGTCATAGGAAAAATTCCGAGCAGAAGTCGGAAAGAGTTATTTAAAGAACTCGAACCAAAGAAGCCTCAGACTTTGCTATCAGTTCTGGCATTTGGAGAGAGACTGGCCTTTTGATGTGACTGCGCTGTCACCCAGTGCTAGCGCATTCAAGTGCCCCAGACTCTGAATACGAAGAAAGACATACTTTGTCTCACCCACCCTCATTCCACCTGACAACTCGGCCAGCGAGTCACTGTTTGAACAATGAGCAGGAATAACAACTGCAGTGGAGCCCGCAGAGAAGATATTAGTTGGAGGAACAGATTGTAATGAATAATCCAGCCTTTGTCACTGCCGCCCTAGGGAGCACTGTGCATGTTGGCTCTTGCTTATCCTGGAAATAATGATTTTTATTTAATGGTCTTGTTAGAGAAAGCGAACAGGCCACATAGCATTTCAAGTTAGGCTGACTGTGCTCATCGTTGCCTTTGGAAGCTAGATAGCTCAGGGAGCCTCTGGGTCAGCCAACTGGTGGGTTATGCGTAGGGCTTCTGTGTATAAAACAGAAGAAGAGCTATTGGAAAGCTCTTTACATTTTCCCCATGAGCCACCCAGCTCAGTGGGGCCAACGTTGTAGTTACCGCTAGTCACTGGGAGCTGGAGAACTGAGACCAGCGGTCCCTATAAGACTATCTGACTTCTTCAACTCGGCTCTCGATTTTTGTTTTCGCTCTTCAGTTAGTGAAAATGTGTTCCTAGAGAAGGTATAAATCAGCCTCTCAGAGGAATGCAGCACGGAGGTGTGGGAAATGCAAAGAAAGCAGACGGTGAGCACGTGAGCATTGTGAGCATTGGAGTAAACAAGGACCAGACCTAACGTCCCTGTACTTCCTCATAAGGGTGTGGCTGACCTGGGGATGGCTGAGAAGTTGGGCTCAGCTGGACAGACACGTTCTGAGAGTCATGATCTGCTGGGATCCAAGCTGGGATCCAGCAGTAATAGTATGAGAGTCGATGATAATAATATTTAAATAAACAAATAAATTTTTATTTAGCAATTTAGCATATTCTACTTGTTAAGTGAAGCTTAGGACATAAAATGTGGTATCTCATTTAATCCTTACAACAACCCTATAAGATATATACTATTAATAACAGAAGACTAAGGGTTGGAATTATTAAGTGCGTCTCCCTGTGCATTTGCCTAGAAAAAAGGGAAACTGAGATTCCAGTCTGGGTCTGATTTCTTAGCATTGCACATGCTGCTAATAGCAGATTGCTCGTTGTTTACCGCAATCCATTTGTACACCTTCCTGAGCCTTTTCGGCAGTTGAGTCCAGCCATATGTGCCTTCTCGCTGGTAGACTAGATAGAAATGATGTGCACCTAGCATCAAGGCTTAAAGGGTGAGATATGCTTCCTCTAGGACGTCTTTCTCATTCCACAGTCCGAATGCCAATAAAAAACAGTGCTATAGAATAGTAAGTCACAAGATGGAAGAAGCCTGGGTGCCCAGATCGCTGTTTGGAGGAAAAATCTGTGCCAAACAGGAACATCTAATTTGGACTATTGTATGACCAAGAAGGAACTTTACCCTAATTAATATACTACCTAATGCAAATATAAATAAGCCATAGCTTTTATCTTTGAATTGAGATAGGCAATCAGATTTTAAAGAGCATATTCCTATGTTTTGTATATTTTTGACTCCCGACATATGTATGTTTGTATGTATGTATGTGTGTGTATGGATGTATGTATGCATGTACATAATTTTTTTTCCCAGAATGCTTTTTTTTCCTTTTTTTCAAAGCTCTCAGCACTGAAGAGAGATTCATTTTATAAAAAAATATTGAAAGAAATAAGAATGTTCATTTTGGATAGGAGAAAACAGAAATAGGATAGGATGATCATTTTCAAATGAAGGAAAACCAAGTGCATGACACAGTAGCCTTAGCCTCTCCGTCCCTAAGAAGCAAAACTGGGACCAATGGATAGAAGATTTAAAGAGACAAGTTTTAGTTCATAATAAAAACACCTTTTCCATGCAGTCAAAGTGCACAAAGATGAAAAGAGTACCTTTGAAAAAGAGTCATTTCTTATCTCTGAGTGTTTTTAAGATGTAGTGAGTTTGGATGACCACTTAGAACAAATATTGTAGAACAAATGTGGTCAGTGAATGAGGAGTTTCAGGTCAGTGTGTCCTCTAACCAGGAGACCTTGTGATTCTAGGAGCACTTGATTTTGTGAGTCTTCGTGTCTGATTCTATGATTCCATGTTCCTAAGTCTCCAGTTTGTCTCCTGATGTCACTAATGTCTCAAGGTTGTGTCCTCCTGGAGAAAAAGTAAGTATAGTGTATGGGTTCTCTCCATTCGAGGACTGCTTTGGTTTGAACCCTGGCTCTGTTTCTTTCGAGATGTGTACCTCGAACCAGTTATTTAACCTTTCTGCACCTCAGTTTCCTCATCCATAAATGCAGACAATCATTATCGTCATTGTCATCATCCTCATCCTCATCCTCATCTTCATCATCATCCCCACCAAGTTGGTATTTTAGAAGAAACAAATGAGAACTTAGAACTGTTCTTGACACATTTTAAGTGCTCAGTAAATGGGAGCTCTAATTATCCCTGGGGAGTGCCATTATTTATCAGTCCATTGCCCTATATTCCCAGAATCCCACAATCTCTGCACCAACATAGTGAACATAGAGGTATTCTTCTGCATGAAAACATTTCCTCATTCTAACAGGTGGGCATGTAACATCTAAGTAGGACTGATATAATTTCAGGCTTAGTGGTAGTAGAATATGGAAAACCTTTTTGGCAAGGAATCTTTTTGGAATGAATTTGAAAGAACCATCATCTGAGAGATTAAGGTAATTAGGAATTATAGGATTGACCATTTGTTGGTTTCTCTGAGCCTCAGACCTCTGATCTCTAAATTCTCCGGACTTGACCATTTTTTAGATCCATTTCCTCTCTCCCAAAGCTGAGGTGTAGCCCTCTTCTGGATGTAGCTGATAACCGTTACAAAGACTTTGCCAAGAGTGAGGACTGAGGAAGTCGCTGGGGATGGTGACCCAATTTGCTGACCCAGATTCGTGGCCTGTTTATATATATTGAAATGAAAACCTAGGAAAAACCATGATTGATCAAAAAGGAGAAACTCTGTCAGAATGAGAGCAGACCTAAAAAATTTCCATGTCCTTTTGAAATATCTAGTTTACTTTTTAAGGATGTTTACGAATTTCTTGCAAGAGATTTCCCTAACCTAAATAGCTTATCTTCTAAGATTTTCAAGCAACATCTGCATACTTTGCTTTATTTAGGATTTATTCCATTAAACACTTGAACCTATGTTTTTATGAAGCTTTATTCCCAGCAGGTATTATAGTTATTCATTACATTTTCTTGCACATTTTAGATTGCTATTTTCCCTTTCTCATTCTTAGTTTGCTTCCCGCCTCTCTGTCTCTCTCTGTTTCCCTATTTGTCTCTCTCTGTCTCTGTCTGTCTCTTTGTCTCTGTCTCTCACAGAGTCACAAATTAGTTCTCCAGCTTCTAAAACAAGAATTTTTGAGCTGAGGTCTCCAAAGTAGCCTGGAGTCAGAGGGTTGAGTGTGACATCAAGAGATAAATTTAGGCATCAATCCCAAAGGTCTAAATGGAATAAAGAGCCGATTAAGAAAGGAGGAGAAAGAAATGTAACAAGAGTAAATAGAGAGTCTTAGCAATTAATATAACAGACATAAACTTTCGACACTTATTTTATTGGCCTCTAGTTGCTTGAGTTAGAGTGAGTCAGGATTGGTGAAAAGTTGAACATTATGGGCAACATATAATTCACCTATTTATTCATTCAACAAATATTCTCACTTCTATGTGCCTTATGCCCGCCTTATCACATCACTATAATCAGTTGTTTATCTCTTGTCCTCTTCCAGTTAGTCACTAGCCTGTACTGAACAGTGATAGTCACTGGCCACATGTGGCTCTCGAGCATTGGCAATGTGGTTAGTATGACTGAAGAGCTGAATTTTAATTTTATTCATTTTTCTTGATTAATACACATTTTACAGCTTTGTTTCGCTTTATACCTTCTGCTGCTCGCATGGCGTGGACCAGATGTGGGCCATTCCCTCCTGACCACAGTGAGAAGACATACGTAGCATAAGCAAGAAGAATTGGAGCAGTAACTGACATATAATCTGATTTAAAAAAAATAAATAAATGATTGCTATAGGTCCTTGAAACTTAGGGATTGTCGTTAAGCAGCAAAACTGACTTATACAGCCAAGCAGAACTTCAAACTGTATCATGTATGTGAAACAAGATATTCTTAAACACCAACTCAGTATATACTTCAGGAGAGACACATAACTATTTAGCACTCTCATTTGAAATGTCAACCTATTTGGCTATAGGCAAGAGTTAGGAATAAAAAGTACAAATTGGGATGCCTCTTCTAGTTATTAATAAGTGCTAATTAAGTCTCCTTTGCTGCAAAGTAAGTATTGTGAAATATGAAGCATTCGTAGGAATGATAAATCTGAAAATATTACCATCATGACCAAAGCAGTTTGAGGCCAAACTAAGTAGAAGATTAAAATTTGCTTTTAAATCATTCGAAATTTAAAAACTGTATCATTAGCACAGTATTATCCATATGCTTTCCACAATTGTTTAATTGCAGAGGAAGCAGTTAAGCAGATCAAGAGACTCTATTAACGGACAAACCCAAAAGCAAATATGATGAAATGTAATTATAGGAAGCAAATGATCTGGAATTTCCCAGAGCCTCCCAGAACTCACAGAAGGTTCTAAACATGATTTATGCAACGTGAACTGGTACTTAGCATTCTTTGCACTAGAGATAGCACATTCAGATAAAGTAACTATTTCTTGAATGATCTACCTGCAAGCTAGAAAGTTAGAATATATCCAAGGGAAAATTGTATTTTATATACTTCCTTTTGACATGAAGTAAAGTCCTAAGATAGTATTAATTCCAGAGTTCCCTGACGAAGAAAAAGAATATTTGAAAAATGTTAGAGGCTGTCTACTTTCATCCTACGGTCAAAATACATTTGATTCCCTTGCTTTGTTTTAGCGTACCAGTGAAGTATGTAAGTATTAAGAATTAGGGGGTCACGGGATTAAGACTATAACTGGGGTTCAGCTTCTTTTAGAATCTCATTTAGATAAGTCTTCTAATGTACATCTAGGTGGAATATATTACTGCTTTGACTCATTTGCCCAATTTGCTACGTTCCTTTACTTCAGTAGATAATGAACAAATGTAGGTGCATATGTGAATTGTTAGGTCTTCCAGACACCACAGATCCAAAATGATGAAGAGAGAAATAAATAAATAGATTACTGATTGAATGAATGACTCATAAATTTGTGTGTATCATTTGTGTTCAAGTGTATCCATCATCTATCATCTATCTATCTATCTATCTATCTATCTATCTATCTATCTATCTATGTCTCTATCTATCATCTATCATCTCTGTCTATATTCATACATAAGCACACACTTAAAGGTAGATTACAGAAAGCAATGTGTTAATTATACTAATGTCAATAAGCTAATACATGCTTCAATGTTTGTAATCATTATATTTCTGAAAAGCTGAGCTTAAATTGCTTTCACACATTAGTTCTAAATGCCAAAATGTAAGGTCACAATATAAATGATCTTAGAATCATAAGATATTAAAATTGGAAGAAATCATGAGTTTTCCTGATTTAGTTCTTTTTTTTCTCGTCAACTTGGTTTTTTTTTTTTTTTGGTATCTAATTCAGTCCTTTATTTAAGATTTTTTTTTTGTAATTTATCCTTAGAAAACAACTGTTTGTTTCTTATTTAAATAATTGTTTGTCATCTTCAAAGACAGCCTTTATACTGTAGGACATTAAAAGACTGTTTTTACTGTAGGATATTAAAAAGCCAAATCAGTCTCTGAAATTCTCACCCAGCGGTCGTGGCTCTCTACTGAGAAGTTATGCAACTTTTTTCTCCATGATTCATACAATGGACACCATCATGGCTCGCTTAATTCTTGCACCAAGATGAACTTCTCTGTTTTCTTCTACTATTCCTCAAATCTTAACATAACAATAATTTTTTAAAGAAAATATTTTTGTGAAGTACATCATCACCTTGGAACATGCTTTGCAATTTTATTTTGGTAATACTAAGCTTCTCTATTAAGAGAGATCGTACCAGTTTGCAATTAGTTCAAAATACTTTCTTCATGCTCACATAAAATTTGCAAATCTTTAAGAAGAAATGACCTACTCTTCAATGCTACTTGTGTTTGGATTGTAGATGATGATGTTCTTCTTGAAATTTTACTTTCTTAGGGCACCTTTAATATACCTTTATCAGGGTTCAGGGCAGCAAGCAGAAGCCTCCACAGGTGTTTTTAAGAAGAGACTTAAAATAAAGAAATAGTTGCTTGTAAAGTTTCTGGAAGATTCTGAAGAAAATGCCGAACAGTGAAGAAATAACCTGCTACAGTGGGTGACATTTTTCTAAAAGGAGGAAGGAGGGGGAATGAGAGTCGATTGCAATCGAGTTCAAGAACAAAGTACCATGCTCTGATCCAACAACTGGGAACCCAGAATCAAGAAGTGGCAGCCAGCACCTTCGCATGGACACTGGAACTCAGGGACCTTCCCATGCCAACACCATAACTGCTTCTCAAAACCATGAAGCTGAAAAATGGACACCAACTTTTCTTCTTTCTTTCTTTCTTTTTCTTTTAGGACCCAGCAATTTGTGTTTTACTTATTTATTTTTATTAAAATTATTGAGGTGACTTTAGGATACCAATTTTTCTATAACTGCACGCCAGAGAGAAATATCCAAAGCTGCAGGAAGAGGCCCCCGACCAAGATTTCACATTCTAAAACTTGCAAGAATGCATTGAATAAGTGGAACTTAACTTGTATCCAGATCTTGAGCTCCAGGAGCCTCTGAAAAAGGTAATTCTGAGCCTTCTGTGATTGGCAGTACAAGCTGAGACACTAGGAGATGGTGGGAATAGGCATTAAGCATCAACTGGCCACATCCTGAACAGTACCTAGGCGTTTAGTCTTGCTGAAAAAAATTAACGTTTAATTGAATGTGAAATGAAATTGACATTTATTGAACACCAAATATGTTTGAGGCATTTTGCTAGTTACTTTCTACTCATGAATCCATTCAATCGTCAAAATCCTGCTGTTAAGTTATCATCTTCATTTTGTAGAACAGAAAACAGGCTCAAAGAGTCTAAGTACTTTGTTCAGGTCCACCGCTACTAAATGCTGATGCCATATTTCCATTTTTTCCCTCTGTCTTCAAGTTCAGAAATCTTTATCTTCTACCATGCTTTTTCTTTTGAGAAAAAACCTTAATTCAGAATACTATAAAGCATCCCTTTCCATCACTGGACAGTAATGTCTTTCATTATTATTGAGCCTACATTTCATTAGTCTCCCCTCTTTTCCTTAGGATCAGATTCAATGATTCTGGCATTCCTTTTACAGAGCAACAGTGTGTGTGCATGTCTGCTTTATCAACTTTTTTGTTTCTTTTTTTTTTTTCTCTCTCTCTCTTTTTGGATATTCTTTTAGCCTACTTTGAGCTAGAATCACAATTAATGCCATAAATAAAGGAGCCCCCACCGAAGTTTCTAGCCCAAGTTCATGTTTATGAGCCAACATTTTATTATGAAGTGTGGCTGGTCTTAAGTTACCCAAGCCAGGCGAAGCAAATGTATGAGGGTCTTTGCGGAGACAATGGGTATAAAACAAAGCATTGATTTCTTTTGTAAGTTCTTCAGAGAAGATATATTGTATCTATTAGGGGTTATAGCCCATCTCACCGTAAGCTTCTCCAGAAGGGGAAAAGAAAAACAGTGATGTGTTCCCTGGAGAGAAATATACCCGCCAGTTACTGGATTGCAAGCTTTTTCTCCCTGCAATTACAGTGCAACAAATGCTCTAAACTAATAAGCAGACAAATGACTATTTCAATCTACTTCAGCGGCCCACATTTTAGAGGGAATACTTAAAGCCCTGGATTTTTTCTAGGCAAATTCTTTTGAACTTGAGTCCTAAGCACGAAGCCATTAACAGTCCATCCAGATAAATAAGATCCTGATGCGATGGTGATGCCATCACCACGAAATATTTATCTCTTAATTTTCCTGGACCATTCCAGGCAATGAACCTATAGAGCAGTCACATTATTGCTTATGTGCAATAGGTTAGTATAAGTTCTTTATATGCTTGTAACCAACAAAAACGTGCTGTTTCATTCTTTTGCGCCAGAAAATGTTATTCCCCTTATACTCAGGAAAGGGAAACAAAAAAAGATGAAAAGAGTTCTTGAGTTTATAGAGGAAAGTTTTCCAAACCATTATGTTCTTTAGGCTTACAATCCATTTAAATTCTCTATGGACCAGTGCGAGTATGTAGGTGTGTACTTTATCTCGGTGAAATTAAAAATAAATGTAACTAAAATCTGTGCTGCCTTACACTGAGATAGCTATACTTGCATAGGGAAGCCAGAGTTTGATGGAGTCCATGCTTATCCCTAAAGGGAGATGTGGGTGTCACAAGCTAGATCTGCATGGGTTTAAATTTTGGTGAAGATTTCCATGGTTCCAGAATCCTTGGGACTTTTCTTGGGTTAGAAGAAAAACTAATGTTAGGGGTGTGTGTGTGTGTGTGTGTGTGTGTGCGTGCGCGCGCACGCGTGGGTGCACACATGTGTGGATGTGCTGTTGTAGAGAGTGGAAGAATAAGGTCCACAGAATACAGCTTCAGTAGTAGGTACAGTGGTAACCAATGCCTCTGGGAGAAGGTAGCACAAGGGACCCTTACATGTGATCTACTCTGCCTGTGCGAAAGACTGAATTTGGAGAATAAGGAGCTCAAAGAACGGATTTTTAAATCCTGTGAGCCAGGAGACTTCCACGCCCTATTGCTGGTGCCTAACCTCTGAAAAGTGCACTTGACATTGGCCAGATTCCTCGCAGGCCCTTGGATGATGCCTATACATGCTCTCTCTACTGCTGTAGCAACTAGAGCCCACTTTTGAGGAATGTGTAGGAAAGCATCAGAGTCACACTGTGTTGGATCTCATGGCTGAAGGTTTTCAAATACCATTTGACATTATTTTGATCTGTGTAACATGCCTCCGTATGTGTATTTTCTATTATATACTTGGTTGAGCAGCTGCATTTAAGGTAAAAGAGAAGCTTCTGGGGAGAGAGAAAGGTGAATTATTTCAGGAATTTTGGAAGTGGGCTTTGTAAACACACTCTGGCTACCTTAATCGAAAAGGAAAATTTGTTGAGAAGATGGGGCAACTTGCTGAAACAAAAGAAAAGCTGCAGAATCAAGAGAGGAAGGCACCAGGATAGGTCAAGAGATCTAGGTGGAAAGATCTAACAGGCAGTGTCTTCAGGTTGCCATTAATAGGATGAATCTACAATGAGTTTCAGTGTTTGCACCACTCCATTTAAGGAGAAAGCAATTAATTGGCCTGGCTTGGGCCCCTGACTCATGATTCTTCTGGAAGAAGTCAGGGCAATTTAATTGAAAGTCTCTCCATGGTATTATGGCATGGGGTAATCCTCCAAGCTCTGTACAGTGTATTTAACAAGAAAAAAGGGGAAATAATTCTGGACAGGAAGAGACAACACATCATGACCACTGAAGGGGTGGAAGATGTTGTATTTAGGAAAAATAATGAAGAGAGAGAATAAAAACAATATCGTAATAACAAAAGGACAAGGCAAAGCATAAAAAGAGAAACCCAAGAAGGCATAAAGAAATAAAGGAAAAGAGACGGTAGAAGAAAATAGAAAAACAGGAGAAGTGGTTGAAAGAGAAACATTTAACTCTAATCCTCAATCACTCCTTGGCATCAATATTACTAATATTTTTTGACTGAAGAAACTGAGTCTTTGTGAGTACGAGTCACTCACTAATGGGCGGACAGAAGAGCCAGTAGAGTTGGTTCAAAACCACAGTTTTTCTCTTGCACTTTGCTGGTGAATTCTAGAGGCAGAGAAGTAAGATGCCAAACTGGGAAGAGCTAGAAAGAATCAATGCAGTAGAATTATGTGAATGGGGTTTTGGTTGGCAGCCAGCAGAAACTGGCCCTAGCTAACTCAGGTAAATAGATAGCTCTGGGGGACTGCAGATCAGAGGTTAACTCGCATGCACGCCATAGGATAAGGATGTTAATTGGTGGTTTGGAAACATGAACAAAACTGGATGTGCTTAATGTGGATGTGGCAGAATGCTAGAAGAGATCATTAGGTATTGGATGAAATAATCATAAACCCTAAGACTTCAATACCCTCAAACAAATGGACCAAATATAGCAGGAACCATGGAGTAAGGTCATCAATCAAGTCCTACAAGATCTCCTAGTTGAGGGTCTTAGAGGAGTTCAAGTTCCACATGCATCAAGAGTCTTGTTGCTTTCATAAAACTAATATAAATTTGACATTTGATTAAATGAAAGAAATGTCCACAACTAGAGTCCTGCTCTGTTCTGTGCTGTTTATACCACTCTTGCAGGGGTCCTGTTACTTCACCACAGCTTAGTCCCCTAGACTGTTTTAAACAATAATACCCAATCAGTGTCACAGCACTTCGTCTCTTTAAAGCATCATTTCCAACCAAGGACCAAGAATGGGTTGAGTTCCCCGTTAGGGAAAGCAGCACAAAAGAGCCTATCATGAGCATAAATTCTACCCTGAGAAAATCTACTTTGCTGTGTTTGCTCAGGGGCTGCAGCTGGTCTATGAGCACCTGAGATGATTGAATCCAGCACTGAAGGTGAAGACTCAGCCCCACTTTCTGCCAGTGTTGAGGGATGAGCCATGTGTATTTAGAACTAGGAGGGAAACAGAGAAAGCATGTCACCAAACCCCATCTTTTTTGAGGGCAAAGAGAATCAGGGAGGAGAGGTTGCTTTCTGACCACTGTTGAAACAGAGGCTGGAATTTTGATGTAACTTGAAATCCAACGCTCTTTCCATTACTTGATTTCAGCAAAAGCCTCTCTCCTTAATGTAAGCCAGCTCCCTGGTTACTGCTTTCTCTGAATACAGCCCAACATACGCATCTGACTGGCTTCACAGATTCACCAAACAGAAGTCAGCACACCAGATTTCCTGGTTATATGATAGGAATTCCTCTTGTCCTGTTTAGCATATAAAGGCACTTTCTCTATTTGATCAGACTGTACTAAATGCAGATTTTCTCTAAGTGCCCAAGGCTCCAAATAAATCCGATTATGTCCCATGGAATATAGGTAGTTTATCTAATGAAAAGCAGGCAAGGAAACTAATGGAAATCAGGAAGCCATTCTAAAAGAAATGAATTGGTTTTGTTTCCTTTGGGTTTGGGTTTCAGGAGAGGTAGTTTTGGAAAGCCACCTCGATCTCTCTAAGGCTGCTTCTTAGTAAAGTAAAAACATGTCCCCACCTCTCACTGCCTTCCCTCCCGCATCTACCTGCCGAATCCCGCTCAGGAATCAACACTCCTCTAAACTGTTACTACAGTTTAGCATATAAAGGAGTCTCATGACCTCTTTGAGCTGGGAGGGATTTTATTCAGACTCTCATTTTCCTTTAAAGAATTTACCTCAGTTTGATTGTTATACTACAGTGGTATTTGGGATTAGTGTTTATGTGTTTCCCTGAGATTATAGAATGAGAAGGGGAGAGAATCTTCTCTCTCTAGTACACCACTATTCCTCATCACCTGGTTCCAGGTATAGTACTAGTTACCAATAAATCTGTGGACTGAGCGAATTAAAAATTGAATAAATTAATATGTACACTTGGATATTTCTTCAATTTAAGCAATAGAACAGTACATATCATAGCAAATTCATTGCCTTCATTATTTAAATTTTCAAAAGAAATTAGTTCATTTTGTCGGTATCATGAAGAGGTAAGTAAATTCATTGTAGATAAATAAATAGACTTGGTCATGAAATTTTTGAGAGCTGTACATTTAAAAATAACTTTTACATATGTATCGATCCTGAGAGTTCACATTTGTATTCGAGGGATATTAATAAGAATTATTTCAGGAAGATTCATTTATTTAGTCAGTCATTCAGCATTTATTTTGTTCTTAATGGTGTCAGACCCAATACTGGGTGCCAAGAATATCAAAATAAAAAGGCGTGCTTTCCATCCTTGGGAGCTCACAGCTTGCCTTTGCTATAGAGAGATCAGTCAATCGATGATGACAGCAGTTGATGAAGGGACTGTAGAGGTACAGCCTGCAGTTACGGGGGTGCAGAAGAGAAATGTGGATGAGGGGCTCTCAATTCAGTTCAGAAGAAGAATTGAAATGTCATAAATTTTTAGGAGCAGTTGAAACCTAAGAGGGGTCTTGAAATGAAAAGGAGCATCTTTCAGGAACCCGAGAAGGGAAGGATGTTCTGGGCATGATGAAAGGCGCGGTGGACAGGGAAAACTTGGAGAATTGCGAGATCTGTAAGTTTGTTGGCATGGACTCCTTACTCCCAAGGAAGCGTGTGATGTGGATGAGAACCAGGTCTGGCAGGGGTCTGTGTGCCAAGTGATGATGATATTTCATGTATACTTCCCTGTGGGTCTGGCACGTGGTCTGCTCTGAGAGGGTTTTTTTTAGCATGCAGTATGGAAGACAGCATTGCCCTTTGTAGGTGTGAGTGTCTCATGAGTAAAATAGTCACAGCTAAACTGGTCATCACGACTGAAGTCATTTATTGAGCACCTACATGGCGGGCATTATCTAATCTTATTCTCACAGTGGCTGCAAGGCGACTCCTGTGTATCTTATTTTATCCAATCGGAAACGGCTACTTTGATAAGGTATACAAGATTCTTGAGGCCACATGGCAAGTTAGGGGCAGAGCACAATTAAATCCTAGGTCTGTAATGCTCACGTTCATTTTGCTGTTTCCTAAGGTAGTAACTCTGCATCACACTAAAGATGGTTCTGATTACTCTGGTCTAAATCTGAGTATGTATTTGCTTCATTTAATCATCCTACACAGAGATTTCTTTCCAGCACAAAGAAGAAGGGTTATTTAAAACACCCAGAAATAGCCAGTTTGTTGAGAATTATTACTGCATTACTCTAATTAAAAAAAAAAAAAGATATTCAGATTTTTCTTTTTCAAAAACTGTGCTCAAATAGCATAAATAATTCATGGGAGGTGTAGGATTCAACTAACCTAATATCTTCCAAGTTGACTCTATTCTTTCTAAGCTGGTTCGCTTTCTCATATTAATTATATTTGGCTAATATAGCAAGGGCCAAGAATAAAACTTACGGTATTTAGAGCTAGAAATAGACTCAACGTCTCCTACGATAAAAGGCTTGCTGACAGGTCAAACAAACCCACTGAACTTTATGTAGATTGCTTAGTGGTCACTTTTGATCTTATTTCATTTATGATCCTGTGTGCAGGCTCAGCAAACTGGTGTGAAATACAATATACTAACATGTTTATTCAATCTTCATGAGCAATACCTACATCACAGTTGGTAAAGTTTGCTACATCACCGTCTCAGGCTCCAGAAATATTCAACCAGTAATTCTTATTTTATTTTATTTTAAATTTTACTTTCTCATTATTGCTCCTGAACTCTGAGTTCCATAGGATTTAATGGGGATTGAGTCTAGCAAATGTGAACAAGAATTTTTTTTCTTACTGTTTTCTTATTTTCTTAATATATTAAAGACATATCATGGTTGTTCTCCACTCCAGAATCAACTACTTAATACACAAAGGCGACACTAAGACATACTTGTGGCCATTTCAGAGTTGGAGGACATGAAAATCAAATCAACTGGGCAGGTATTTTGCAGTTGACCTTGTGACACGTATGAGACAATAATGAGGGTAAAAAGCAGAAAATGATAAGCTACTTGTCCTCGAGGGGTTTTCAGATATAATTTGCTTTATGTGAGATAGCAATCATTTATCAAAGGCTCACTGTGTGTCAAACCCTATACTAAATACTTTATATTCAGAGTCAGCAAGGTATAGAGATTTCTTTGAGTTTGGCAAGAGACCAAACCATAATTTTTCTTCATATTAGATGGGTCATTTCCAGCAAGTTTCTTAACCTCGTTGAACATCTTTCTTATCATTTAAGAGGCCGATTTTAATTGCACGTACTTCATAGAGCTTACTTCATGAGATAAAGCTTCTAAGGTACTGATCACAGCATCTAAAACATAGCAAGAGCTTTATAACCCAGTACTTACAGATGTTGCAATTCAGCCTCTAATTAAGGCTGTGATGTGTCATCGGTCAAGTGGTCAGAAGACGTGAGTCTTATAAGATCCTTTCTGCCTAAAAAACTCTATGACCTTAAAAAATTCAGATATGACCATCAAGTGAACATTTGCAGTGTTCCTACTGGCGTCGACTGCTTGGCCTGTGAGCTGAAGGGTCTCAGGTTCAGTCATCTCCCAAGTTCTCACCATGTCCACTGTGGCAGCTGGCAGAAGATGATAGTGGGATGCTTGGGGAAACTCCCAGGCATCACGGGCATGTTGTGGCTGCCATAGCTACCCCGTGGTCAGTTCCACGGCCCAGGGTGTTATTGCCATGTGCCTACAAGGAAGAAATACCACTGGGATCCATGAGACCATCTCATGTTAAAGAGTCTGTGTACTTTGTTTGGCCTGTAACAGTGGAAGTGAAACAGTGGTCTGGACAAACAAATGACTGATGTTGCTCGTTCGAATAGGAGGGAAGATGTGACTTACAGTCGAGATCCCCCACTAAATCAGCCAACCAGATGGCAGGCTCTTCATGTTAATCATGACTAAATGTCAGCCCTGTTCATCTAATACAGACCTAAGGAACATATGAATTAGAAGCAGGCTGGTTGCATTCAAAAGTAATTAATGAATGAGAAAATGGGCAATTTGTCTCAGTCTAGTAAAGCACCCCTGCCGTTTCAAGATGGCATGATGATTAGAAACAGCCCAGAAATATATATTCTCTGACTCTTAGTTCGGCAAAATCAAGAAGGCTGGGTAGAGCTGAATCTAGAATTCCAAACCCTGGACATATCCCACCACACAGCTGTACAGCAGTCCTAATAGCAATAACAACAATGAAGCGATGAGAAGGAAAAGGAGAAGGCGAGGAGGTCACAGGGGGAGAGAAGGAGGAAGATGAGCAACAGAAACTATGACAACCGCTTAATGAACCCTTTCTGCAAGCATTCAGCGAGGCCCTTTACCTTTATGATCCCATTTAATCCTCCTGAGAGTGCTGATGACTAGTCATTTTAATCCCCATTAGTGGATGAGGAACTTGACTCTGGAGGTTATGTGATTTCTCCAAAGTCCCTAGCAAGTGAATGGCAGAGCTAGGACTTGAAACTTCCACCTAGGACCTGCTGAATCTAGATTCGCATGCTAACAGCCTAAGTAGCATTCTGAAAGACCATGGCCGCGGCCCTCAGGGGGTGGCAGACTCAGCGGGGAAAGCCTGTCACTCCATTACATTCTACAAGTGTCTCTGGAAAATTTGTTTAGCTTCCAAGGGCTGCTCGTCATCTATAAAATGGAGACGATAATATACAGTCTGCCCATCACCTGGGATCGTTGGTAGCATCCACTATGTCACGCAAATGGTATCCTGCTTCCTTATTATAGAATTCACATCAGCGGTATGACTCTTGGTACCCTTATCCCTATAGGTCTCCTGCCGAATCGAGACCAGTGTCCTGTATAGCAGGGTGAAAATACCCGCCTCTTGGTTTTCCTCTTCTCCGGGAACTAGAATGCTGCTGTCACTTACCATGTCAGTTTATATAGCTGAGCAGTGTGGTGCTGTCACAAGACATGATTACAGCGGAAAGGCGGGCTTGTTACCCGAAGAGCTTCACGCACATGCTGACGCTGAGCAGGCAAACGCGTCTCTGTTAGGTCGCATCCCCACCCTCAGTTACATCGCCCTGCATTTAACTCTTTTTGAGAAAGATCACGTAGAGAGTATGTTTAATGAGCAAGGCACTGTGTTAAGCATTTTACATGTAGTTTCTTATTCAATCCTCTTGATTACTTTTTCCATTTTATAGATCAAGAGATGAAAATTCAGAAGGGTCAGATGTCAGGCATGGTTTTAAATCAAGGCCGAGTGACTCTAGTCTGGGCTTTTAACTACTGTGCTATTTCACCCCTCTAGTCCAACTCTCTATAACTTTACAGAGGAAACAGAGGACTGAAAATGTGCTGTAGCTCACCCAAAGAACTTCATTGCTCCAGGTAATGCCTATGTATAGGCGTCACCTGGATTTGTAGGAATACATGGCACAAGAGGGGAGAAGAAAGAAAAACACAGTTTCGTAGCAAAATAGGTAGGAAAAACTTTTCCTTGAAATGAATGGGTGCATTGCTGAATTGCCTAAGTTATCAGAGGCTTTGGCAAATGGAAAGTCTGCAAGGAGCCTCAGAGGAGAAGAAGGCAGATCTCAGAAGTTTCAAAGATGATTCATTACTTGTATAACCCAAAAAAGGGATGGCAGAAAGTACCCACAGGGATTAGGCTGTGGTAACCCTGACTCTGCGATCGCTGGGCTGGCTCTGAGGGAGACGTTTTTGTAGCAATTTAAGGCTATGGATGAGTGAGTGCATTGAAAGCTTTAAGAGCAGGGGCATATATGATGAATTCAGTAGAGAAGAAAAGCCAAGAACAGCAAGTTTCACTTGGTTATAATCCCACTCTATGGTCCAGGAAGAATGACTGTTTTCATATTATTTGGAAATAAAATGGATGCTAGAGACAATACAGTTGGAGAAGGCTGTGTGATTATGTCTCATCTGGCACAAACTAAAAGTGTGGACGAGAGGACTTAAAAATGGTGGGCAACTATGGTGGTTGAGGTGGAAAGAAAAGAATTGCCTGAATTATCCAGTTCTTCATTTATAGCCCAGGATATGATTCCTTCAGGGTCAAGTTCGAACCTTTGAGCCTCTCCTCTGTGAAGCCTTTTTTAATCTACCCACCTTACCATGACCCCAGGCTCTTCTTCTGACTCCAGTCACTCTAAGAACCTGTACCCTAATTGAGCATTCCATGATATGCATTGTATCGTGCATTCATTTTTGGCATAAATATGGCTCTCTCCTCACCTCCCCCACCACGCTTTCAAGATGCGAGCTGTATAATGGCCTGTCTTTTTACTCCTTATTGTACAAGAAGGGAAGCATGGTGTTGCTAAATAAGCATGTAATCCAGATTCACACAGAGCTGTTCTCAAAATTGTAGTAGGTAAACAAACAAACAAACAAACAAACAAATCCAGATGACGGAATATTATTCAGTGCTAAAAATAAATCAAGCCATGAGAAGCATGGAAGGACATTACATATATGTTACCAAGTCAAAGAAGGCAACCCCCAAAAGGCTATATACTCTCTGATTCCAACTATATGACATTCTGGAAAAGTTAAAACTATGGACACAGTAAAATGATCAGTGGCCGCCACTGGCAGCAGGGGACAGGGGAGGAGGAAGGTGGGATGAATAGATGGAGCACAAAGAAATTCTGGGGCAGTGAAAATAGGCTATACGATACCATACTGATGCACAGATGTCATGATACAGTTGTCCAGACTCATAGACTCTACACCACCAAGTGTGGGCCCTAACGTGAACTACGGACTTCAGGTGCTGACGACATGTCAAAGTAGCTTCATCAGTTGTAACCAATGTCCCCTCTGGTGGGGGGATGACGCAGGAGGCTGTGCCTATGTGGCGGCGGGGGGATGGGAAACCTCTGTACCTTCCTCTCAATTTTGCTGAACCTAAAACTGTTCTCAAATAATAAAAAGAAAAGGTCTTTTGCATAATGAATATTTAGCACATTTGTCACATTTCTTATGTATGATGACATGTACTGATTTTTATACTGATGCATATGAGTCATGTCCTTTCCTGCTCTGCCTATCTTGGGGATCCCTTGCACATATTTTCAGGCCAATTTTTCAAGGACACTGAAGCAGCTGAAAATAGTCCACGACAGTCAAAAATCATTCAGAAAGGGAAAAGTTCCTAAACTTTTCTGCAAACTGAAAAAATTCTTAGAAGAGGATTTAGTATATATGTGTGAAGCACTATACATGTACTAGGTAGGAATTTTAGGTAAATGTAGCATTAATGTGGATTGATCATTTGCTAGGTCTTTGGTATTCGAACACGCAGAAGGACAGGCACAATGTGTGGCACTTGGTGGGCGCAAGTTGCTCAATAACTGTGTGCTGAGGGAATCGGCTTCAGGTATGTTTCTCCCAGGCAGGCCAGTGTGCCCTGCATTGAGATGGTGCTACATGAAACTGAGTGGGAGGGGCGAAATGAAAGCACTCTGTTGAAAAGCTGCATTTTCCATTTCGCCCTCCCAAGTGTCTCAGTAGATAAATACTAGTTGATTACAAATGAGTGGAGTGGCGCCCTGGATGGGGTTTGGAGGATTGATTAATATGTCTCAGAAAGCCAAATCAAATAGCATGTGAATGGCTCCTGGAGAAAAAAATGCTCCCCGGCCAATTTTCCACGAGCTCCTAAGCCGTGCTGCCTCTCTCCGTGGCCTCATCCGGACACAGGTTTTCGGTAGGCGGGTGCAGTTAAGACAACCATGCAGTGTCCTAACTCAATCACACTTTCATAAAATAAGCAAACGTTGCTGAACCCTGACTGCACACCAGGCACGAGGCTGAGTGCTGGAAACAGATGAAAAAGACGTGGCTCCGCTCCCCGAGAGCTCACATTCTAGCTGGGAAGGCAGGCCTGCGTGATGAGCTTCAGGGGTGGTTAGCGGGGAGGCTCGGAGGAGCCAGAAAATCTTCGCCTTTAGAATCAGAGACAGTGATTCGACTCCTGACTCTACTACTTAGAAGGTGAGTGTCCTGAGACAAGTTACGTCATCCCTTCAAAACTGTTTTATTTGCTTCAAAACGATGGTGATGATGCTTTGAAATGATACTGACGAAGCTCCTGGCACAGGAAAGCCACCTGGTTCACGATGGCTCGTATTTTAATATGCAGTGGGGCGGTAAAGGGCTGGCCGTGACTTGCACGGGCCCATGGCCACGGTCAGGGTAAGCTTCTTTCACTGTCAGGCTAAGCTTCACAGCTGCTAAATCTTCTGACATTTTTATTTCACCATGAACTTTCCTAACTTTCCAGGAAATTGAATGTAGGGCTTTGAAGGATGCTGTAAACACTGGACCTACTTAGGTGGTTTTCAGAGAAGAAGGAAAATACAGGAAACCAGGAAAAAAATGAAAAGACATGAACTTTAAACCGTCATTAATTTCTGCTGTCGTCTCAAGCTGGGCTGGATTTCCTGATCTCACGTGATCGTCCCAGAAACAAGGATTGTTTTGTGGGCTAGGTATGTCTGAAGCTCCACTCTGGTGGGAAAACAGAACCATGTGAAAACAGGACCTGGGGCCATAGGAGGTGTCAGTTTAAAACCAAAATCAGAATCAAAAGCTGTCTCTTTTCTAAATTTAGATTTGGAGATTTAGCTTTGTAACCCAATGTCATTTGGCGCTGAGTAGCAGGAAGAATGCACTGCAAAGATGTCTGTGGCCTAATCCTTGGAACCTATGAATCTATTAGGCTACACAGTAAAGAGAAATTAAAGGCAGATGGAATTTGGTTGCTAATAAACCGACCTTAAAATAGGGAGACAATTCTGGATTAATGGGATCCGACTAACGTAACCACAGGGTGAAGAAAAGTGGAAGAGGAAGACAGGAAAGAGAACCAGAGAGAGATGCGACTCGCAGAAAGGCACAGAGAGACGCAGCCCTGGCGGCTTTGAAGACGGAGGGGGCCACAAGCCAAGGAACCCTGGAGAGCACATTAGAGCTGAAAAGGCTAGAAACACGGATTCTCCCCTTGGGCCTCCTGGAAGGACCTCAGGCCTGCGTCACCACAATTTTACCCATTTCAGACTTCCGACCTCCAGCATTGTCAGATAATACATTGTGTTGTTTTAAGCCACTAAATTTTTGTGGTGCTCTGTTACAGCAGATACAGGAAATAAATACAAGCTGGAAACACAGACTGGAGCAAGATGCTGTAATGTACTGAAACCCCAAGCTGGACTGATTTGTGAATTATTCACTTCCAGAGAAATCCTATCAGAGCTTTGTCAACGGTTTCCCTAATAAAATATCCAAACAACACAATCACCCCTTACATTTACTATTGCTAATTCAAAGATATTTTATTGATAACTATTATCAATTCATAAACTGTCATGATTAATAATAAATAATAGTGGAAGCTGTGATTTGTTGGGCACTGGTTATTTGACGGGTTCAATACTGTCATAGTTTGCAAGCATCGTTTCATCTTGGGAGCTAGATGCAGTTTTTTTTTTATTTTAGAGAAGGATTCAAAAAGCAAAGGGTCATAAGATAAATAAGAAATGAGATGCAAGTATATCTAACTCCCAAATTTTCATTCGCTCTTATTTAACTTTTATTTTATACTGTTTAAAATAACATGTACATATGTTTGAAAATTATTAAACCAGAAAATGTGCTATACCTGAAATGTCTCTGATGCTGAGGTAAAAAAAAAAAAAAAAAGTTATATTTTGTTCACATTTAGACCCAGGTGAAATGAAACTTTGGTATGCAACATCTAACTTTATTAAAGAAAAACAGATGATTTTATGAGGCAAGAATTACTGTAAAATTCTTCGGTGAACAAGTGTCCCGAAATGAATATAAAGCATATTTTTATTTCCAAAATGTTGATTTAAACTGAAGCTTCTGAGAAACTGGTATAATAATGCCTTCCTATAAGTAAAGGTGCCAGCCAAGATTAAATTAAGCAGTAGATCTGAAATTGCTTTGTAAACTATAAAGTGTTTTATATAGATATAAATATATATCACTTTAGCATATATATGCTTTATACATATATCCCATGTTATATATATATATATATGTATATGCTTCTTTTATATATATGTATATGCTTCTTTTATATATATATATGCTTATATATATATGCTTCTCTTGCTATTTTTTATAAAATCACCAGTGACAGCACACATTTCTTAGCCATAGGAATGTTTAAAGGTCTTCAGTGTGTACTCTCTAGTTTAATATAATCCCTAAAGAGCTGGACAGGCACTTTTCAGAAATGAAGAATGAAGGCTCTATTTTTTATAATCACCAGTGACAGCACACATTTCTTAGCCATAGGAATGTTTAAAGGTCTTCAGTGTGTACTCTCTAGTTTAATATAATCCCTAAAGAGCTGGACAGGCACTTTTCAGAAATGAAGAATGAAGGCTCTAAGTTAAGTTTTCTCTGGAAAACTCTTACCAAAGGCAGCTATGTACCATTGCCATGTGAAACACAGGACACGAAAGATGGATGAGATATGAATTTCTTAGCCATAGGAATGTTTAAAGGTCTTCAGTGTGTACTCTCTAGTTTAATATAATCCCTAAAGAGCTGGACAGGCACTTTTCAGAAATGAAGAATGAAGGCTCTAAGTTAAGTTTTCTCTGGAAAACTCTTACCAAAGGCAGCTATGTACCATTGCCATGTGAAACACAGGACACGAAAGATGGATGAGATATGAATTCTTCCTTAAAGAGCTCACCATCTATTGGAAACAAGCAGCATAAATAATTCCAATACGACGGAGTAAATGATAGTATTAAATGACTGTGCCCAGTGCCACACAGGGAGAATTAACCTTCATTTCCTGGCTTCGAATCCTCTCTGACTCTCTCTCTCTCTCTCCCTCCCCCCGTCTCTCCCCCTCTGTCTCTGTCTCTCCATCTCTGTTTCTATTTCTGTCTGTGTCTCTCTCTGTCTCTGTCTCCCTCTCTACCTCCCTCTCTCTCCTCCACCTCTCTCCTGCTCTGTCTCTGTTTCTATCTCTCTATCTCTGTCTCTTTGTCTCTCTCTCTCTCACACGAACCCTTCAAACCTTGTTTCTCTCCTCTGTTTCTCACCTTGTTTCTCACCTTGCTCCTGTGCTAGGAGGCTGTAAGCATCTCTCCATGTCTTCCCACAACTATCTAGACTGAAGTTCCTGGACAGACATGGTTCTTCCCCACATGCCCTCAAATCCTATTGTCCAAAGTAATCATAAGGAAGGATAAAAATGGATTGACCTGGAGCTGAGTCTTATTTTCCTCTCTGCACCTGTCAGTATGCCACGCATGTAGCAGCCATGTGTTCAGATAGGCTCGATCATCCGTTCATTTACAAAACACTCATTTAGCATCTACTATGTTCTAGGGAATGTGTTAAGTGCTGACAGTATAGAAATAACATCACTAATTGTAATGGTTATTGTCTATGGAGTGTTTATTATGGACCAAGCATTCTTGTAAATATTTTGCATGAGTTGATTAACTTAATTCTGATGAGAAACATAATGGCATTATTGTCATTGTTCAGATGAGAGAATTGAGAGAAAGGTCAGGTAATTTGCACAAGGCGCAGTGAGTAAGTGGATGAGACATAATGCAAACTTGGGAGGATGGCTTGGGCCAGCACATTTACCCACTATGCAAATACCTGACTAAGAAGAAACTCTCTCATATTCCTAGTTTCTGAGAATTTTAACTTGAAAGAGTGGCAACTTTTATCAAATACATTATTTTCCATTTTATCATATCATATGGTTTTTCTCCTTTGTATTGTTAATGTTCTTATCTTGATTAATTTTTTGAAAGGTAAATCCACATGATAATCCTAGAATAAATTCGACTTGACTGTAATATATCTTTTTACTGCATTTCTAAATTTGATATGCTAATATTTTATTTAGAATTTTGAATATATAAGAAATATAGGTTTTTAATTTTATTTTTTTGAAAATATACTTTTCTGTTTTTGGTGTCAGGATTATGTTATCTTCATAAAATGAGTTGGGAAGGGTTCCAGTTCTCCACTCTTGGAAAGAATTTGTGTAAGTTATTTCTGGTACAAATGCTTGTAAGAATGTACCAATGAAATAATTTGGGCCAGAAGTTGTTCTCTCCCACGTTAGTAAGTTAGTTTGCTTATTTGGGGGAAAATTTTTAATTGCATATTCAATTTCTTTAAGATGTAGTGCTCTCCAGAGATTTGGGTATTTTCTGGTTTATTGTCATTTATTTCTTGAGTTATCCCATCGCAGTCAGAGAATGTCTTTTGTATTAATTCAATCCTTTGAAATTTATGTGGACTTGCTGTTTGCTTAGTATAATATCTGTTGTGGTAAATATTCCAAATGCCCTTGAAACCACTGTGTATTCTGTTTTTTTTTTATGTACTTTTTTCATTATCAATGTCAATTAGTTCATATTAGTTAACAGAGTTTTCACATACATTTTATATTTCATTTGACTTTTGGTGTGCTTTAAAAATATATTTAAGAAACTGTAACAATAATTGGTATGTTGTCTGTTTTTCCTATTAATTCCGTCAGTTTTTATATATATTTTGAAATTAGGTTTATAGGTTCATATGTACATTTGAGATTGTTATGACTTCCTGTTGACTATCTTTTACCTTAATGAAAGAGTCTTATTTTTTTCTTTAATGCTCCCATAAATGCTGATATTAATATAGTCACACCAACTTTCTTTTGGTAGTGTTTATGTGCTACAACAATTATTATTATATTATTATTATTGTTATTAGTTTACAATTAATCTGCATTCTTAGAGGACAAGTGTGTTTCCCCAAAACGGCACATACTGTTTCACCAAAACAGCACATATTTACTTTTCCTAATCTGACAAATCTGTTTTTCAGTTGGCTGATTAGAAAAATTTACATTTAATGTAATTACTGATAGAAATTAATTGAGTCCGCCATTTTTATATGTGCTTTCTAGTTGATCAAGCTGTGATTTCCTGTTTCTCCTTTCCTAACTGCCTTTGGATTAATCAAGAAACGTTACTATTCTGTTTTGTTTTCTTTATTCACTTTTTACCCACATATTTTATATTATTTGTAGTTATACTTTGATTACAATACACACTTTTAACTTACTGCAATCTATCTTAAATCAGCAGTCTATATCAATTCTTGAACCACGCATGACCTTTGCAACAGGTAAATCCATTTATTCCCTTCTATCGTTGCCATTTATTTTATTTCCACATAGTTGCAACACCTACGGTACACAGTTATTGTCGTTGACTTAAAGACTCTGTAATATTTTTTACTTATCCCTATATTCACTCCTAATGTTTTCATTTCTTTCTGAAATACCATGTTTTTATATGAGATCATTTCCCTTCAATGTGAAAAACTTTCTTTAGTATTTCTTATAATGTAGACCTGTTGGCACCAAGTTCTCTGAAACTTGTCTGTAAATATTTTTATTTCACCTTCATTTTTGAAGAATATTCAAAAAAGGCTATGGAATTCTAGGTAGTTTTTACTTTTGTTTTTCCTTTCAGCACTTTGAAGATGCTATTTTAGTATCTTCTGGTTTTCATAGTTCCCATGGAAAAGTTTTCTGTCAGTTGAGCACAATGTATCTTTTTCTATATTGCTTTTAAAGATCTCTCTTTATATTTGGTCTTTGGAAATTTAACTACGATGTGTTGATGTGTGATTTTTCTTTGTATGTATCCTGCTTAGAGTTCAATTATCTTCTTGAATCTCTGTTATCTTTTATCAGTTTTGTAAACTTATTCATCAATATCTTTTTAATATTGTTTCTCTCTTCTCTCTCTTTGTGAGATTCCAGTGATATGTATGTTAGACTATATCCAGTCTCCTATAATTCTATAATAATCTATTTTGTCTTCTTCCTTCTTTTCTTTCTACTTAGTCTGAATAATTTCTATTGATCGGTCTACATATTCAGTCATTCTCTTTTTCTGCTGTTAAGAACAATGAACTCTTAATTATTTTATTGTATTTTTCAGTTTTAGAATGTCAACTTTAGACATTCTTTCTCTTTGTTGGAGTTACCTATTGTTTCATATTTTTGTCACTTTTAATACATGTGTATTTCTTTTAAGCATGACTAATGAGATGTTATGATGGGAGAAATAGTCTATCACAAGATTTTAAAATGTAACCGGAGGTGGAAGTCCAAATATTGGTTAGGTAAACAGAAAACTCAACTGTATTTATTTCTAAAGACATTTATAAAACATATCATTATAAATTTTACATGCATTTTAAGTCCTATCAATTTCCTTGTTTGTGAAATTTTATAACATGGCCTTGAAATAAGTGAGAGAAAGCAAGTTCAGGTCATTTTGGTAAATAGGGGTTGTTTTGCAAAACTGCCAGCTGAGTTGTCATGGGTTATGTGTCTTCTCGTGATTCTTCCAATAACTTTTTACTAAACACCTATTATGTACCATGTACTATATCAGCACTGTGGATCTACATTGAATCTGAGAATTAGTAAATTCTAGGTTCA
>NW_006442104.1:1241035-1276156 GCF_000325575.1 Pteropus alecto
AAATGTCACTTATAGAGGGTATATCATGCTTAAAGGATGGCCAGTAGAAAGGAATAAAATTTATTAATGCCATTGTCTTGTGACAGTGACTCACTTCGGTATGTCAGCAGACCTCAAGAGGAGACCCACGCCACAGAGAAGATGTCTGGAAGGCTGCTCATAAGGAGGAAAATCTCTTTTTAATAAATGTAAAAAGACAACTTGAAGAGTTAGGATGGCTAAAACTATAACACAGAAAATTGGTGTAAAGGCCAAGTATTCAGGAAACTGTGCAGAATGTTAGCAAGTTTCATAACTGACTTACGGGAGCAGAATACTGACGTAAAATATATAATAGACAAATAATCAAACAGCAAAATAGAAGCTAGAAAAAAAATCAGGGCAAAAAACTAAAATCGTCATCTAGATGTGGTAAGCTCTTTTAAAGTAAATCAACTTCTTCATTATTTTAAATACAGAAAGACAAAGAAAAAAATCAAGACTGAAGACCCTAAAATCAGAATTCTGAGACTACAGAAATGTCCTTCTTTAAATATATATTTCTCGTGTTATTTTCCAGCTTCTTTGATAGGAGGACATTGGTAATAAATAAAGGTATTTTTTTTGTACAGGAGTTTGTAATAGTTGGAATTGTTATATTAGAGGATAAAATAATAGTAATAATTATTTGTATTTGTTGAGCATTTATTAAATAACAGTACCTGCTCTTTATATGTGATTTATGTGTTTTAGCTCATGTAATTTAACCTTTACAACCATGTTATGTGTTAGATCCTATTACTAGTCTCACTTTATAGATGAAGAAAGAGGTAGTTTTAGTCCTCTTTTAATCCTCTTTAGTATTATCTTTCATCCTCATAATAATCCCGAGGTTACACTCTATTACTATCTCCATTTTATATATGAAGGATTTTAGTGAAAGGATGTTTAAGTTACTTAACCAGTGTCACAACAGGAAATCGTGATGCCAGATCCAACTCAGATATTCTAGGTCCAGAGCCCTCGTTCTCAATCACTAACACTAAACTATGTCCAGTTTAAAAGGAGTATCATGACAGAGAGCAGTCTTTTTAAAAGTGTTCATATCAGTCAACTTATAACAGGTTATTTATAGTAACAAGGCTGCTTGCAAGAGTCCCCAAACTTTTAAAGATATATATCTGAATTTAAACTATTGACCTAAAAAATTTACTTTTGTCCTTAAAAAGTGCCCTGAAAGCCCCATTATTCACACTGGTCTTTATATTTTTAATTTCTCTGATAGAATACCAGAAGATGAGATATTCTTTTTTTGTTGTTTATTATTTACTTGTTAACCCTTTCCACTTGTTCCAAGACTTTGTTCCATCAAACCTCTCTCTCACTCTCCTGTATATTCTACCAATGCCATTATATTAGTTTCCATGAGCTGCTGTAATCAAGTACCACAAACTGGGTAGTGACCAAAACAACAGAAATGTATCATCTCACAGATCTGGAGGCTAGAAATCTAAGATCAAGGAGTTGGCTGGGTTGATTTCTGCTGAGGCCTGTGAGGGAGAGTCTGTTCCATGCCTTTCTGCTAGGTTTGCTGGCAATCATTACCATCCCTTGGCTTCTGCTGCACGACCCCAATCTCTCCGCTCATGATGTTCCCCATATGTGTTTTTCTGTATCAGATTTCCCCTTTTTATAAGGACACCAGTCACATTGGATTAGGGACCCACCTAATTAATTAGCCAAGGACTTCATCGTAACTAATTACATCTACAACGATTGTATTTCCAAATAAGGTCGCATGCTGAGATACTAGGGGTTAGGACATCGATATAAAAATAATTAGGGTACACAATTCAACCTGTAACAGCCACTGTTATGAATTTTTCATCACAGCCAATAAAACTAACATTTCTCCCACCCTATAAAGATAATAACATCTTCTCTAACCCTATTACTGTTTAATCTCTTATCTCCCTTTCTCATCCAGCCTTATTAAAATTAGAGTTTACACTAAGTCTTCCTATATCAGAAAGTGTTTTGCTTACAAGTAAAAGAATCTAACTCTGACTAACTTAGTTGAAAAGAAATACATCGGAAAGGTATGTAATAGCTAATAGGACAGAAACTGAAAATACAGTGCCAAACAGAATGATGCTCTCTGAAAATTCTATCTTGAATCAAATGTTTCTTACCTCTCTTGCTATTTTGTGGTGCCATTGGACTAGCTCTCGCCAACAGTCTGTTGGTGTTAGAAATATGTTTCATTTCCAATGGAGGCATAGAATCGCTGATGAATTACTCTCCTGCTGTCTCTATTTCCCTGCTCCAGGTACTGTTAGAGGCTGGGTTCTCCAGGAGCACACCCTGAGACAGAGCTGGGTCACAAGGTATTTATTAAGAATCAATACCTATTAAGGAAGGGAGCTGGGGCAAGTAGAATTCAGCAGAAGAAAAACTGATCTGCAGTGCAGATTCAACAAAGCCTCACCTCAGCCAACCCAGGGAGGGATTCTGGAGGAAGCATTGGCCATCACGATGTCCCTAGTTGAGCAGAAATGATCACGTCTTTGTAACTTCACCTTGCTCCATACATGGGATACCCAGGGAAGGGCATAATCTTGGGCATGGGGGTTCTCTGCAGTCGAGGTAACCCTGAAGAAACTGACAACTGGAGGTTGTCTGCTCACATCACTTCCCACAGCTGGAAAAAAGTCACTTTTTGGAAGCAGGATCTGGGCAGTACACCTCTGCATCTACCATGAATGTCCAAGGTGGCTGAGTTTGATTGGCTACCGTGATTCCTATGCCCTGCCATTGGCTGACAGAGGAAAGTTACATGGAGTGACAGTTATACCAGAACTGCACGAGAGGAAAATAAAGAATTTTCAAAGGGAAAATGAAATTCTGTTTATCAGATAAAATGCGGAATGGATATTGGGCATGCAAAAACAATAGTATTCTTTACCATTTTCTTATATCTCTCGCACTCTCTAATTGAGAGAAGGCTAGTTCCTCCCTTATCAACCCACTTATTTTTTTTCTAGACTCACAAACATTTTTTATTGATTTTTAGATTAATTATATATTGTTTTAAATATTCATTGTGCTTTATTTATGGAAAGATATTTTCTCTTTCTTAGAAAGTAGGCTCAGACATGTGACTTACTCTTGAAGGGGTTCAGAATAGGCCCCCCTAAGATGTGCCACTTTGGCATGTGAATTATTTTGAGCTGAAGGCAATCAAGACCTTGCAGGCTCATGAGAAATTTTTACCTCTTCCTCAAAAAATTTAAATTCTGGGCCTTGCCCATAATAAGAGTTATCAGAAATAACTTTTTATGACCTATCTATAGGGCAAAGCGAACTTCTAATTACTTTATATCTGTTCTTATCATCTTGCAAATGACCTTCCTCCTCTCTGAATCCCCAAAGTGCTTTACCTCATTCTTAGCTTAGAATGCCATATATATCTCATTTCACTTTCTGTCTCTGAAACTCTCATGTATATGGAATCTCTAATTCTCACATGCGTGTGGGGTTCCCATACGTACATATGTAATTAAATTTGGTTATTTCCTCTTGTTAATTTGTCTTATGTCTATTTCATTATTAGACCAGCCAGAAGAACCTAGAAGAGTGGAGGAAAGTTTCTTTCTCCCCCACACTTTGGCCAGTGAAATCTAACTAGAAGCAGCATGTGTTAACTTCTGAGCAGAAGTTTTAAGAGAAGCCGGTGGATCTACCTTATTCTTTTTCTGCTCTGTAATGAACCTAGCTCTGTCCAGATAGGGGCTGTTGAGCCTGGACCCCAAAGCGAAAACACGGAGCAGAGTAGCAGGCAACCTACAGCAGAGAAGCAGGGACTGAGAGTTAGAGGTATATGACTTGTTGGCCAAGTTCATCTTGATGGCAATCAGGATCTGGTGGACTTCGAACAAGAATTCACATCCTCTTTACACGTTGTTAGATGTCCTTTCCAATCCCAGGGTCTCAAACTCAAATACTACTGGGAACTGGGCAAATAATTTCACATTATGCCAAAACTGGTGGTAATTTTATAAGGCAGAACTAGTGTCTGAGGAGAAAAGGAGGGGGCATGCCCTTAGTTAAAGGCATTTCAACTCAAATGCTTTTTAAAAACTCTTCTTAACCAAATCCACCTGCTGGATGAAATCAATCATGGGACCACCAGTTGATCCCTCCAACTATACCAGACAGGCCTCTCAGTGTGTCCCAGGGTGGTAATTCCTATAAGCTTATAGGGATTAGTTCTTAATAGACTGGAGCCTGAATTCTAAGCAAGCCAGGCAGGTTCTTTCTATAGGGAGATCAATGGCAATAAAGGGCATTGTACCTAGCTACAAAAAAAAAAAAAAAAAGAAGAAGAAGAAGAAGAAGAAGAAGGAATGGAATTTAAATCATCCCAATAGTTTCATGAATAAACTTTATTTTTTTTTTTCATTATTTCCTCCAAGAAAATAAAAAAACAAACAAACAGATTTCCTCAAGCAGAGAACATGCCCAAATATTGGGCTTCTTTTAATCCTTTTCACCCTGAAATCTTTGTTTAAAACAAATCGCCAGAGAAGCCGTAAATTCTGCTTTAGAGCTAATCTGTTCAGCAATGCCAGGGAAGAATGCAGATTGGAGAGCAAGTCTAAGCAGATTCCCAGGGACTGGAGCTCTTGAAAAGAGAGAGGCACTGTTTCCTTCAACATAAAAAGGAATGGAATACATTTGCTCTATTTTCTCCTTTTCTGTTCTGAAATATGAGAAACACTTCCAATGAGTTCTTTAGGAATCTCTAAGAATAAACTACTTCTGGCCCCACACACCTATTTCTCTTTGTGAAAATCAGATTTCCCAGTGATTTCTCAGAAGACAATCAAAGCATAGTAGTCCGGAAACATTCGAAACAGTCCCCATTCCTCAGAACACACTGGTAGCTGTGTGGATCCAACAGCGCTGTGGGAGTGAGTTCATATCCTGGTATTGCTAGGCAGATGACATCACTCTGATTTTCCATAATGAGTTGTTCCATATGTGCTGCTTGCTGAGCAAAACACACATATGTGGTGACTGTAGATGAAATATGCATGTGATGTGAGCCCAATCCCACTTCGTCTCTTAAAGGGAACAGGGATAGTATTTAAGCAATGCTGATACAATAACATTTTCTCTTTTGAATTTAAAAACAATTCCCAAGTCTGCCTGGAATCAATTCCCCAATTAGTTCAAAAAGCTTTTGTTAAGTCCTCTTAACATAATAGTTTAGCTTTGTGTTTGAGAGTCACTACACAGAACAAGAATAATAGGTACTATTCTTGAAGTGCTTACAACCCGCTGGGCACTCACACTGTGTTTCATTCTCACAATGAGCCTCCGCAAATGGTGGCATGCTTCCCATTTTAGAGGTGATAAAAACCAAGGCTCAGAGAGGTTAAGTAAACTGTTGGGTCACAGTGTTAATACCAGAGCTGGGTTTCCATTCCTGGCAAATCTGAGAGCCAACCTGGGTCTCTTTTCACCCCTGCTTTTCAGAAAACAATAAGGTAAAAGGGAAATGATTGTTTCTGATAATGTGGTTCTGAACTAGGATTACTTGCCAAATCTCTTCTCTTTGGAATGCTTCGCAGTCAATTTATTCCCTTGATTTTTTTTTTTTTTTTAACCCTTCTTGAAGGCGGGCTGCAGTAATAGAAATAGGCAATTTAGGGCCTTTAGAAGCAAAATAGCATATAAAGTGAAGTTAACAGTGACTGGTGTCCTGAAAGCACAGACTGAATTTCCAGCAGGGTTTGATCATGTCTGCATTTAAACCGGAAGATAACAGATTTGTGTCATCGGTAGTGGCATCCATCCCTGGATAGGTTTACAAATGTCTTTCCCTGTTTTTGTCTGCGTAAGGCTTTTTCCAAGGGGCCGGTTAAAAACAAATAATTTTTCTTTACTATTGTTAGGCTTTCCAAATGATCTTCTTACCCCGCACCTCCCCCACCCTCCTAAGTCTTCGTAGGTGGCAAAGTGAAGGGTTGGTCCCTGAGGCCTTCTTTGGTCCTTTAGCAGCTGGTCTTTTAGAAACCTGTTTCCTGTCTCTCTCTTTTCTTCCTAACTCTTCCCCTTATCTCCATCCTGGGAAACTAAACTTCTTTCACTGAGGTCTTTCCAAAAAAAAGGCCTCTTCTAGTCCATCTATAATCATTGAGTTGAGCATTTCTCTAAAGCTCAAAATTGAGCTTCAGAATTTGACTCTTTGGGGTTGGAAACAGACAGTGCTGACGATAAAAACAAAACAAAACACCCTCTTCTCCCACCCAGAGAGCTGTCGCCCAACCCCACTCTCCCATCCCTGAGGATATCTGCCAATATTACCAAGAGAGATCAATGTGGAGCTGCATTGGCAACGGTCATCAGCCTTGAAAAACATCTTCCTGGGCTATTTGGATGCATTGGTGGGGGAAGGGGAACAAGAATGGGGGGCGAAGGTAAGTCCTCCCCATTTTCGAGGACTTCCTGCGTAATAGTTTACTGTCCACTGTCCCAGCCCCCTGTGACAGGTACTTGGTAAGCTCACAGCCTGAAGAAGAGCTGCTGAGAGAAGCCTACTTTCATCCGAAGTTTCTTAAGGGGGCCCTGGAAATATGCAGGCACGTCCTGGAAGTTTTCAGAAACATGTCACGAGCCAAATTTCCAGGAAGAGTCATGCATTTATATTTAACAGCAAACTCCTCTCTCGTCAGTTGCTGAGATCTGCACTGCTCATTCTGGGATGGAAAATGAAAGAATTCACTGACTTTGGGGCTGGGAGAGCAAGACTTGGTTGTTAGTGAAGATGAGAAGGCTGGCTGGGTTGGTGGTTCCTCCTGCCCTGTACACATGCTCATTGATTCCAGCCTTAGCCCTACACAAGTTTATTTTTTAAAAAAATTGGATGCTCCATTTTCAGAGAGTGATCTAAAAATATATGCCTGCATGCCTGTGGCTGTAATGTGTATATAAATCCAAAACCACAAAAAAAAAAGTGATTATACTCAGGAGCACAGATATACCCAAAAGCAAAAGCGAAGGTCCCTTTCTATCTTGTGTATCAGGAGGTGGCCTATGAAGACATTAAGTGCAGGTAAATGTTGTCAGAGTTGGTTTCATCAATGAGCAGAATAAGTTTTCTTCTGCATGAAGAATTTAAAGAACCTCAAAGAAGACTGTTTTTCAAGCATGTTGTCCTTTTGCTCTGCCTAAAATGACATCTCTGGTAAAGCTAAACCTATAAGAATAAAAGCAAACACTGATTAGGGTGTTCTTTCAGTGTACTAGGCAGTGCACTTAGCCTTTTACAGGTGTTAATCCGTTTACTACACGTAAGGACCATATAAATAAGGCACAGCTATTATTATGATTAGATGAAGAAAGTAAAGATAATGGAGATTTAGTAACTTATTCAAAGGCACACCCATGGAAAGAAAACACTACCTTATTTCACAATCTATGATCTTAACTACCATATTATGAGGCAGTGTGTATAGTGGTTAAACGCATGCGTGGCTTCTAGAGCCAGAATGAGTTTGAAATTGAGCTATGCCCATTACCTGCTTTTTAATCACAAGTGAGCTATTTAACTTCTCTGTGCCTCAGTTTCCTCTTCTGTCAAAATGAAGATAATAATTTTACCTACCTTATAGAGATGCTGAAAGGAATCAATGGTTAATTGGTATAAAGCACTTAAAACAATGTAGGACTTTGGTGCATGTTAGTGATTTATGTACTGTATTGTACTATACTGCTGCTCATAATCTTAATGGTGAATGTGTATTCTTTAACAAATGAGGAGAGTACTGCAAGTTACATGCTCAGCCAATCAGCCATTTACATTAATATGGATTGTTTCATTTAACTAGCTTCTAAGATCAGAAACAAGACAAAGTTGCCCATTCTCACCACTTCTAGTCAACACAGAACTGGAAGTCTTAGCCAGGGCAATTAGGCAAGAAAAAGGAATAAAAGGCATCCAAATCAAAAAGGAGAAGTAAAAGTGTCTCTGTTTGCAGATAACATCATCTTATATACAGAAAGCCCTAAAGATTCTACCGAAAGACTGTTAGAGCTGATAAATTCAGTACAGTTTCAAGAAAATCAACATACAAAAACATCAGTTACATTTTTATGCACTAACAACAAACTATCCAAAAAAATTAAGAAAACAATATCATTTACAATAGCACCAAAAACAATTAAATACTTAGATGTAAATTTAATCGAAGAGAGGAAAAATTTATGTACTGAAAACTATAAAATATCGAAAGAAACTGAAGAAGACCCACATACATGGAAAGATATCTTGTGTTCAGGGACTGGAAGAATTAATATTGTTAAAATGTCCATACTACCCAAAGTGATCTACAGAGTCACTCCAATTTTTATCAAAATTCCAATGTCATTTTTCACAGGAATAGAAAAAAAATCACAAAATTGATATGGAATTACAAAAGACTCCAAATAACTAAAACAATCTGGAACAAGAAGAAGAAAGCTAGAGATATCGCACTGTCTGATTTTTAAATATATCAGATCTATAGAAATCAAAACAATATGGTCCTGTCATGTGTAAAAGCAGAGATAAACCTGGAGGACATTATGCTAAATAAGCCAGACACAGAAAGATAAATTCTGCATGATCTCGCTTATCTGTGTAATCAAAATAGACAAACTCATAGAATCAGAAAGTAGAATGGTAGTTGCCAGGGGCTGGGGTTTGGGGGAAATTGGGAATGTTGGTCCGAGGGTACACAGTTTCAATCATACAGGATGAATAATCTGGAGATCTAATGTACGGCATGGTGAATATATTAATATTATTACCGTTAATAATATTGTATTGTCTACTTCTAGTTTTGTATAAGAGAACATCTCAAGTGTTCTTACCAAACACACAGAATAATGGTAGCTATATGAGGTGAAGGATATGATAATTAGCTTGATTGTGGTAATTATGTCACGATGTATAGGTATATCGTTAACCGATCACATTGTATACTTTAAATAAATACAACTTTTATTTGTCAATCTTATCTTAATAAAGCTTAGGGGAAAGCGATTGGGGGGATATGGCTTGGGATTGGGGGAAATTAATTATGGTGCTTGTGTTAATAATAAAGATTGGGAAAAAAGACTGGGCTAACCAAAAGAAAATATGAAGGTGCTGGGCTTTTAGAAGAGAGAAAGGAGGGGAACAAGGACGGTGGATGGCAAATTTTTTCTGTAAAGAGCCAGATAGCAAATATTTTTTACTCTACAAGCCATATGATCGCTTATAAATTTTTGGTTTTCTCAAATGGGGAAGGGAGTGCTACTGGATCTAGTGGTAGAAGTCAGAGATGGTGCTAAACACCCTGCACTGTGGAGGACAGACTTTCACAAAAAAGAATTATCTGGCCCCAATTATTAATAATGCTGCTGTTAAGAAATCCCACTCTAAATGTCTAGTATTTCTGCAATTCCTAAATCTCAGCTCTCGTCAAACCAAATTCCTACTACAAGAAAAGTCATTAGTGGCCTATGAAATCGAGTCCAAGCTTTTTAACTCCATCTCTGTTTTTCTCTTCTTCAGCCTGAAATGCACTTCAAGAAATTATCAAGCTCTATGCTCTAGACACATCTAGACTATTTGAGTTTCCCTGAAAACACTCACTGCTTTTCTACCTCTTCACCTTCCTTTGTGTTTTCTCTCTGCCTGGAACATCCTTTGACCCTATTCTCAACTAACAAAGTTCTTCTCATCTTCCCAATTGAACTCAAATTCGAGTTCTTCTCATCTTCCCAATCAAGCTCACCTCTTTTAAGCCATGAGTTGAATATCCCTGAGTGTCCACAGCACTTTCTGTGCACTAATACTAGGGCAGTGAATAGAATCTAAACCTACATTACTTACTAGCTTTTCCCACTTAAACTCTCAACAGTAGTTACCTTTAATATGTTCTTTGGGTTCACAAGTTCCAACACCAGACACCTTTAACATATTTCCTGTGTTCCTTGAGCCTCTGATCATATCTGCTTCCTTTAAGTGTTTAACACCATTCCTGGCACAGAGAAGGCCCTGGATAAATCAGAACCATGAAACTGAATACTCATTGTTTGGAATAATGAAAGGAAAGGCTAAGGAAGAAGACTATAGTTTGATTCAAGACACGAAATATTATATGCTTTAAATTTTATGAAATCTGTTCTTTGAAACAATTTTCAATCTGCCATTGAAAAGGAATTTCATTTTCCTAGATTCCTGTCCCCTGGGAGATGGCAGGGAGAACCAGTATAGATAAGGCATCACTAAGCTGAAGAGAATGGTACCTGCTCCTGCCCCATCCTTCTCCACCTTGAGTAATCTGCACTTGCTGGGAGTCAAGAAGGCAAGCAAGGAGTTTCTTATCACCCAGAAAGGGGCAAGGTTTGTCCTCCTCCTGCAAGAAGGACCAGGAAAGACTTCCCTAGCAGTCATCTCCACTGGTCTATGAGGGCATTATCTCTGATGCAAAGAAAATCCATTTCGTGGTTGATTTTTTTTTTCCTTATACATGTTGGCAACCTAGTGTCAGATAAACCTTGGCTATCGTAGCAACTTATTCTTAGGCAAGCAACTCATCATCTTCGAGCCTCACTTTTTATAGCTACCAAATGGAGATACAGACACTAATGTTGTTGTTAGGAATATATAGCATTAATGAAAAACTAGTATAGTGGCTGATAGCAGGAGCTTGACAAATGATAGTTAATTCTACTTTTAATAAGAAGTCTTTGCCCTGACTGAGAAGTTTAAGGTTAAATCATCCCAATTGTTAGGCTGATTATTAGAAATATTTGTTAAGCCTCCACCAAGAGCCTAAGAGTGAGCTGGATATTAAGGAAGTAGGATTTCATCTCTGCCTCAAGGATCTGGAAATCTGGTGGAACATGGTTCAAGCATAATGCGAGATACTGTTTGAAGTAAATTGTTTGAAGTACAAGCATCTAGTACTTCAGGTTTTAAGAAAAAGTGAGGTCAAATGGAGCAAGGACCAGCAGAAAAAGCTTTAGGGAAAAAATCCAAGTGCCTACGCCCTGAAGGCTGAGGAAGAGCTGGATGGGAGGGAAGTGGAGGGCGGACTGTACTTACCTTCAACCAGCCATTAAATGAGAAATGACTTACAGAAGAGCCTCACTTCGAAGGAGGCCAAAGTCATATCCATTTTCTCGGAGAGAAAGCTGAAGTTTCCAAAGCACTTCAAAAAGAGAATTGAATGGACGCTACACTATTTATGATCCAGCCACTTTCAAATATGATTCCATTAAGTGCCTTTTAAAGATTTCTGCTATCACTCTCAGAAGCTCATGGAAAGGACTCTTTGTGGTTTGACATCCCTTTTCATTTACTCTGGAGGTAAATGCACCATGAAAATTTCCATATGTTGATCTTCTCCTATACATATTTATGTCAACAGTTTCATTTTTAACAACTTTCAAAACATATGCTGTTTTCCAAGTTATTTCCCCCAAAGTAATGCAGCAATAACATGATTCATGGATTATGGGGACTGTGCAAAGTTATAGAGGCAGGTGTGACATTTCTACTTAGTAAAAGTCATTGTCCCAGAACATATCAAATGGCAAGAGTCACCCACTGGCTTGAGATATTCACATTGTTCTATTGCAGTCTGTGATAAACTTATCTCTGCTGAAGCAGACTGTTGGTTTTAGCAAGAGATTGTTACTATACCCATTCGTAATATAAAATTCATCCTAATAAAAAACATAGGAGTAGGAATGAAAGACAATTGATAAAAGCAAAGTCACAAGGTTGAAAGCTCTCAATTTCCATATCCTCCTGATCACTGTATGGAATTGGATATACAAAGAAGTAAAATTAAATAACCCAAGAATATTTGAGTTTGCAAATAACAAGACAGGAATTTCCTAAAGATCCATTGCAAGCTTTTTGTAATGAGACTCTCCTTTCCTCGCAAAGACTTAATTTGAGTTTTAGAATTTACATACATTATATTAATAGTTTGGTGTAATTTTTAAAATATGTTTTAGAATGCACATGCATGAGAGGCCAAAAAAACAGGTAGCATTTATCAAAATTACTGAATGACCCATGCCCATACTTCCAAAAGCCATAATAAAATCTCCCTTCATTCTGGATGCATTTTATACTGGCCACATAAAGATTTTCCAGGAAGATTTATTTTTAGACAGTCCCATGTCGTTGCCTTTATATAAAAAAGTACATATGAGAAAAAGAGCTTGACCAGCATCAGGGGATGAAGATCCCAGTCTATGATCTGCCCGTTGGACATCATTTGTCCTTCTGCCACATTTTCATCCTTGAAATGAGGATGTGAGCTAGAGAAACTTCAAGGTCTCATTGCCATCACCGATTTCTAGTCTAGATTGAAAAGAATCCATAAAAATTAACAATGGCCAGCATGTAAGAAGTGCTCTCTGTGTGTTAGGCACCGTGCCGAGCATCTTCCATACATACAATTTCTGACTCAGAACTCACAGGGCTCTTTGGAAGGATCAATGAGTTACTGCATGGAAAGCACTAAAAACAGCACCTGGCACATAATCTCTAAATTTTTTTTTTTAAAAGAATAAAAAGAGAGAAAAAGACTCATTTAAGAAGTACTATTATTTTCTCCGCTTTATTATTTCCTCTCCATTTTCAGGAGAGTAAAATAAGGTTGTAGAGAGGTACCGTTATCCATCCAAGGTCACTCACGTAAGGTTGTGAAGCCATGACTCCAGTCCAAAGTTTAGATCTAATCGGTGTTTATAAATCTAAAAATGAGAAAGTCGTGCAACCATGGATCAAAGGGGATGGCCATTCTTTCTTCAACCAAATCATGAGTTTTTTTAAAAAAAAAATATTGTGTTTTGGTGATGCACATACAAGAGAACTAGAAGTAAGGGTAAGCTAGAACCTATTAGTGATACATATGGGATCAGGATTTATAAGATGGTTGTGTTCCAGGTTCATGCACTACTGAGTAGTTAGTTTCAGTCAAAGCTTGTTTCTCATTTTAGTTCATACAACTTCTAAACCAGAAATATATGGAATAAAAATTTAGGTTTGCTATGCTTATATTCTTATTAAAATTTCTAATAAAGTTATTTTTCACTACCAAAAAAAAAGGGAGGGGAGGGAGCAAGGTTCTAATCTCACAAAAAACGAGCTTCCTTTCTTCGTTTATTTTTTCACCCAGTGATTATTCCATTGACTTATTCCAATTCAGATCTATAAATCAAAACTCTATGGATGCGCAGAAGAAGAAGAAAGGGGTACGTTTTGCTGGAGAATTGAGGAAGGCTTTTCAAAAGAAATGCAGGTTGACTGCGGTGTTGATGAATGAGGAGCTCACTACATATCTAAGAGAGAAGAGAGTCAGGGGTCAGGGATCCCAGACAGAGCATCTCTCTACAAATTATAGATGACAAAACATGGTCTTTTTGAGATGGCAAGAAGTTCAGGATATGGCTGCAGGCTGTTGGAGGTGCCATGAAGGCTTGTTGCTGTTTGGGACTGGGAGTGGGGCATTGCTAGATGACAAAAGTACACTTTAAGCCATTGACTAAAGGGTTTGAGTTGAGTGGAGAATCTATATGAGAAAGTAAAACAGATATGGAAATGAAGTGTATAGTCATTCCATTGGACACAAATAAGAGGAGTTCAGAGGGTTATAAGGGATCCATCTTATACTCTGAAAACTTGTTTCAATGATAAGCCCTCACACTTGTGCATCTCCTTACAATTTGAAAAACAATTTTAATGTCACTGCTCTGTAATTCAGGAACCATAGGAATTTAGATCCCTTATCTTTGAAGCTCGCTCTACAGTGTAATATTGACCATCCAGCCTGCAGCATCTGCTATATCTGGCCAGAAAAGCTCTTTCATTTCCTTCTCCTGCTACATCATGACCTGATGTAGCTCTTGTTTATCTGTGAACATCAGATCCGGAAGAAAACCACATTTGCCCCTCTTCCAGGTCACTTTCGTTCTGTCTTTTCATTGACTTTTCTGCCTCCCTTCTTTTCCTCCTTCTTTCCTCCCTCCCTTCCTTCCTTCCTTTTCTCTTTAAGAAATATTTAATGGAAGATTTCTTTATGGCAGAGACTGCATTGCACATTGTAGATTAAACAATACATAAAGTCATAATCCTATCTCTAAAGACACCCATTGTATAGTAGGAAAGAAAAAATGAGTTTATAATTTTCAATAAAAGTATATCAATATAGGAGAGTATAAAGTTAGTCTTTAAAAAATTGTTTACTTTCCTAGGCATTTACTCTAGAAGGATCTATAGGTTTTACGTTGCCACAAGTTTCTATGATGGTGTTGCATACCTTACTGAGTATATATCTGCATTAAAATCATATTCATTCAGTGCCCTACTCCTACACATCTGTGGATAGTGGGACAGAATTGTCATTGATGATAATATGTTGGCAGGATTTTGGATTTCCTGTCCTAGTGTCTCAATGACTTCAAAATATTTATCTACATTTTTTTAGTCGATTATCATCCAAAAAAATTAAAGCCAAGTAGATATAATCACCCCCATTTTCCAGATGTGGAAATCTGGAAAAATTAAGGGACTTGGTGAGCGTTTGTTTCCTATTCTACCTAGTCCCCTGTACCTCCTGAATGGTCTTTAGCTTATATTTCAAAAATGGCTTTCAAAGATGATCTTTAGAAAAATAAATTCCTGGAAGAACATATAGTATTTTACAAATACAACAAAATTACATGCAAAAAATAAAATTCCAGATTCCTATATGATATGTCAATACTAAGTATGCTATATAATTATTATTGTCAAGAAATGCTAGGTAAGAAATGAGTTTTTGTTCACTAGTTTTGTTGTATTTTTTCTTTTTAGTTCAAATATTACATTCCAATATTGTAATTTATAAGATAATACTGAATTTTTAAAAATCTACAGCTATAACAGAGTTTTTATTTTCTTATATTCCCCATTTTGTTCCATTCAAATATGTTATATATGAATGAAATCATACTCTTTGCAAAATGTTGCTTAATATTTTTTCATGGTGATTTCTGCATTGTACAATGTTCACATATATCATACTTAATACCTATAACCCTGCTCTCTAGCAAACTGATGGATTTAATTAGCTTCATGATGTTGGATGTAGGCATAACATTTTTTTTCTTTCAGATGTGTTAAATTATTTCTTTATAGTAAATTTCACCACTAAATTGTCACCTTCTTTAGTTTTGCCCCTTATTAATCTTTGCAGGTCAAGTGCCTGACAGAGTTTTAGGTATACAGTTGGTACTCTCTGAAAAATAAATAAACAAATTTAAACAAAAATAATTATTGGGTAAAAGGGTATGAATGGCTTTTTGGCTCTTAATATCCATTTCCCTATTATTTACCTAAGTAGTTACACAACTTTCAATAACATAGTAATGTTTCATCACAGTGGGACTAGTGGCTGTTACAATTTTTATAATTTCACTGATTTTATTGTTATTAGTAAAAAAAGTTGCTTTCATCTGGGAGTCTTGATTTCTATTGAGTTAGTTTTTTTTCTTAAAATTTCAATGTTTTTTCTTGCTTACTAATTTTTCTTTCTAAAAATCATCTCCTTTTAAGACAGAATCTCCTTAAAGTGTTTTTCATCAACAAATATTTTTGTCTGTCTAGAAGGAGAAAAGGAGGAGAATCATTCAACTTTTCCATTTCAGGGAGTTGATTTTAAATGTGTTCCATTCAGGGATGCCATTTTAACTAGACCCGACGGCAAGGAATTTATAAGCATATCAAGTTCACCTTTTCAAAAGAGACGCTGCGAAATGAAGTTAGGATATTCATGTATATTCAGAACTTTTAAACTTTGCTCCCAGCATCAAATGCCAAAATACTATACAGCACATAAACATCTTTGTTCTGCTGCAAGTGATATCGCCCAGGTCAAAATGTCTCCATGGCATATATTTTACTCAGGAAATAGTTTAAGGAACTAACACGGACCCACTGTTCCAGGAGCTAAAATGAAGTGCCTTTGCTGTGAAAAAGCACAGGGTTTCTCTTTGTTTCTAGGTATTCTTAATTTTACCTTTTACTCCAGCATCTTATAAGGAGTTTTAGAGGATATATTTAGACAATAAAGCTCTTAAATGTATATCTGTTTTGTTATTTATGAGACTAAAACTCCTACAATAGGAAGGAAACAAACATGAATTGAGAATGTCCTTCATATTAAACACTAGGCACTTTGTTGTTATTTAATCTTCTCAACATTTGAGGTATGTATTATTGCTGAGCAGAATAAATAAATTGCCAAGGTCATGTAGCTATTATAAGAAAAGGCTGGATAGAATTCCATCCAGTTCTCTCTGACTCCAAAGGCCTAGACTTTTCCACTGGCTGTCGTGTTAGACATAGTTTTAATTTCTGAGGCTAAATAATCTGAAAATTTGCAAAAGTGAGCACTGTCATTTTTCTGTCTACACGATGCAAGCTGTGATTCTGCCCAAGGAAATCCTGTTCAATTCTACCCTCAAGATATACTTCTTGTTCTGCAGTCCTAGTTTTTCTTTCTTTTTTTTGCCAACTATTTGTTAACATTCAATGTCATAGAACATTTAAATCGGAAAAGGTTTCGAAGGTCATCTATTATACCGTATATAGCTTTGATATTGTGAAATCTAAGTTTTAAAATTTGCTCATAGTCTTCATATTCTTATGATATTTCAATTTGAGAGTGAGATCTGTAGAAAAAAGTTGTTCGTGAAATATTTTGAACCATGGAGAAGGTCATGTCTCTTTTTCTAATGAACGAGTGAATAAAATAAAAGCATGTTTATTTTCCTCATAATTTTTTTTTTTTTAACCACATGGGACAGGAGGGTGGTTCCAGCAGTATACAGATTTTTAAAGGCTACAGTACACTAAGTAAGAAGAAATACACTTTTTGTATCTTGCTTTCCCCCTGGCCTGATGGGGAAAGAAATAGTGGGAGAATCTTGCCTTCTTTTAATGGGGGAGAGGTTACTGTAGACCTGACACTGATGCCCTGTAACCTCCAGGACAACCTGAGAGAGGCATTTCTGTGTCACCATACCTACAGCAGCTGTGGTGCTTCTGGGCGATTGATTTACTTTTACCTAATAAGACCTATAGTTTTCACTCTCGTCATATCTGCTTCTTCATACTGAACATTAGGAAAATCACACTCACAGACTTTTCTGAAATGTTTGAAACCATATGGCATATTTTTGTATGTGAACTATATGTGTCTAGTTCTAAGATTTATTTCATTTTTATGTTCCCTTCACTGTCCGTTTCCCCGTTGCCCTTCTCTACTTATTTATTTATTTTTAATATCATGCTAGTGTGGACATTTTATAAACCTGCTCGAATTCCCCTGGAAATAAGTTGAGATTTACCTACATCAATGTATAAATTAAGGCGAAAATATTTACAAAGGAGAGTTGAGAATAGATGTACATTCATGCTTTCATTTTTGCATATTTTTGAAAAAAAAGTAAAAATCAAAAGAAAGCAATGATCACAATAAAATAGTGATTCTCTTCCCTCAAAGCATTAAAAAAAGTTGGCAATCTTATTTTAGCTTCTTCCTCGCTCTTCCAGCCGATGGCAGAGCGTTCTCACTCTACAAGGTTTAATGTTAGGTCTGCCGTCCAAAGACTAGTTTTACTTTATCTTCCATTTAAGTGAAATAATTCCACTCCCAATTTGAATTTCTGAATTGCCATTTCCTTAGAAAGATAACTTCACTTTGAGGAGTTCACTGCAAAGGTCTAAATTCTCCAAGTTTTTTTTTTTTTTTTGTCTTGCTAATGGTATGGGAGCTGAATCTGGCATCCAGCCGTGCTTTTCTCTTCTCTGCCTGGTGAGGGACTGATTTGGTCCTCAGGGAGAGGAAAGCTCCAACAGTGCAATGGGGGTGGGGCTTCCATAACAGGACGCAGAGGTCATGAGCACAGAATCACTAGCAGAGCTCATTTTCTTGTTTTAATCTTGGGTGGAAAGAAGGGAAAGATGGGACTTCACAATGACCTGAAAGGCTTCTCCTCGAAATCCATTAAACTATGAGGAAATCATGATGGCTAAGAATTGGTTCATACTGTCGACTGATGAGTGTCGGGGACAGGGAAAATCATTACACACTCTGAGACACCACGATTATCCAGCCAGATTTGTGAATTCTTGCAAAAGCTAGATAAGCAAAACATCGTTCCAAAAACTGAACTTATCCCAGCTCCTTCTCTACTCTTCTTGGGTAGAAAGTCAGCTAGTATGTTCTTCGGATCATGCACTGAATTAATCTAATAAATTTCTAGTGTATTCAGTGTGTTCCAGAGATCTGTCTGTTTGCAATTTTTTTTGGTTATATTTTGATTGTTTATTCTCTATAATTATATGTATATCACATATATGTGATATATATCACATTTATGTAACATTTAATCACATTGAATATACTTTCAAAAGAATATACATGTATATTCTTTTGAAAGTATATTCTTGAGTGCCTAATATGTGTTAGGCACTATATCCAGAAATGGGAGAACAAAGAAAGATAGTCTTTTCTTTCATGAAGCTCCCAGTAGAGTGGAGGAAATGGGCAATAACAGTTCATTGACAAAATGCTAGAATAGAGGCTCAAAGCAAAGAGGTCAATGCCATATCTATAAGAGCAAGGACTTGAGGGAATAAGGGAGGGATGTGGTTGGGAAAGGTTTTAAAGAAAAAGTTGCATTTCATCAAGCATGCAAGGATAAGTAGACGTTTGATCGTCTGCTTTATAGTCTTCCTGTTTATGAAAGGGTGGAAGTTTGCCATCTGTAAAAAGAATATGAAGGTCGTCTAGGCTGAGTGAGTAATATATATAGAAGCACAGAGGCTTGACAAGATATGACGAGTTTGAGGAATTATGAGGAATTCACTATAGCTTTCACATCATTGAATACTAGGGTCTGAGGTCATAAGATTGAGCAGGACATTGTATTTCATGGTAAAAGTTTCCAGTAGGTTACTAGGAGCATTCCAGCAAGAGACATACACAATGTCTCTTGCTTAATTACTCTGACTCAACTCCCAACAGTTGCCATCAAGGTGCTATACATGTCTATTAGAGCTGTTGCCACAGTCGGTGACAAAGGTAATATGATTACAAGAAGGGTCCTTCTGTATCTGTAGCATATACAAGCCGATCAGTTTCATAAAGTTTCTTTAAAGACTATTGCTGTACATGGTAATTATAACTTGAATATTTCCCTGAAATACCTTAACTGTTCCATGTTACACTCATAAGTAATGAATAAGCATGTTCATGACTTTTTCTCCCTCACTATATAAAGAACATATTTTAATACAATATAGAATTAGTCCAGAATCAGGCAGCTAAGTCCTATGATATGCTGAAATCATCCACAGAATAAGAGATCACCCCAGGAAAATGGAAACATGAAGACCTTTTAGTCTGCTACCTCATATTGCAAATGAGTGAGTTGAGTCCTAGACATGTTAAGAGCATGTCTGTGGTTGCACAGTAAATTCTTATTTCAATCTCTCTCTCTTTCTCATCTATAGACCTTCTATCTATCATATATGTATGTGTCATAAAAGTCATAGAACCATATTTGAACCCAAAAGAGAAATAGAGGTTAAAAATAACATGCAAATTCTGCCACTCTAGCACAGATATTATTATGTTTACATATTACTTTTAACCTCCTTCCTAAATATATTTATGTGTAGTTGAAATTAGTGTATAAATATTTTTTTTACCCCTTCCAAAATTAAATACACACACAGCCACATACCTCCCATAATAACACTCTATACCCCTTTATGCTCTCTAACTATCTGAATTTCCTCTTCTTCAGGGGTCATTGAATTTAACATCCACGTTATATGCTTCTACATTATAGTTAATATTTTAAAAAAGCATACACATATATACTAAAGTAAGTAGGTGGTTATTTGTTTTTTATAACATTGAGACCATATTAAAGGACTTTTCTGAAACGTACTTTTCTCCCTATATTCATCATGGCTCACTTTACTGGTTCATTGATATAGATATAGTGCCTTCTTTTTAATACCCTCAAATGTTGCATAAAATTTATTAACACAGTTTAATCGTCAAACATTCTATTATCCATGGCCATTAAGAATCGTTTCCTTTTCCTCCTCACTATCCTTGGTCTGGGGACAGTGAGAAAAGCATACAAAAGGGTGTAGAGGCTGAACTAAGAAAGCAACAGTCACGGCAGAAAGGAGAGGAAGGGCCGATCTGGATGAGGGGGCAGTGACTTGCTTCAAGGGGGGACGTGAGGAAGTGTGCCCTGTAATACCCTGTGGACCTTTAATTTAGACCAGTATATTTTTCTTATCAAAGAAGCAGATCAAAGGGTAAAAGAAGGAAAGATTTGAGACTTGAATGAAATGCTTTCTGTATATTATTGTTATCTAAATTCGATTCGATCGGATCTTTTAAACTCGCAGCATTCTATTTCACAAAGTGTCCAGTTCTCTCTTCCTGACCATAGCCCACAGTCAAAGGCTCTGCTCCAGCCCACCTTGCCCCACCCACGGCGTGTGCTCTGCCCTGCCCCTTGTCACCCTCTAAGTCGGGACAATGCTTACAACCTTGGAGCCTAGGATCAGAGGTCTTTAAACGATAATAGCAAATATGAGGCAATAAAGTAATAATAACAACAATAGTAATAATAACAGACAAATATATATTAGAAGTCTGCGTTTAGTGACTTTTCTCTGAGAAATCTGTACAACTAATTCAGATCAGCCCTCTGGATTCTTTCAGCTACTGAATGAGAAAACACTTTGTATTCCAAAAGCCTCGCTGGTCAACACCGATTCCAAATTAAGAACTCCTAATTCATCTGAGAAGATGAACCTGCTCACTCAAGCATATTCCCCCTACAGACAGCAAAGGAAAATCTGGCCCAAGGGGTTTCTGTGTCTCTCTCAGGGTCTGCTCCGGCTTCCTCCTCATGAGAACAAACACTCAGGACTCAGCATTTCCGCTTCCCTTCCACTGAGGCATGCGAAGATGGAGAGCACTAAGGCAATAAGAAACAACCAAAAAATTCCAGGCAGACTGCCGGTAGCTTCAGGGGGCAGTGTTTGGCCTGGCTTTACGTGCTGGCTAAAGGACAATTCAGGAAGTGAGGGGCGGGGGAAGTTCTCATTCTTTCTCCTCGTGTCCTTCCTCTGGATATAAGGCATTACATTCAGCTATTAATTATTAGCTTTTGATAATTTGTGGGCCTGTGATCATGAGGATAAAATAAAGTCTCATATTCTTTATATCAAAATGTGCATTTAAAAATAATAGGGAGTTTTTTCTTCTTTTTGAGATGCAAAAAGTAATTAGTAATTTTGAATAAATATCCCTCTCTTTCTTTTGCTTTTGTATTATTTTTTCTTCTTGTTTTTTTTTTCCTTCAGCTTGTCCTTGCTGTAGGTGCTAAGGAAGAGTAAAACGATCTCAGGCTGGGCTGTAAAAGAGAGAACTTAGGAGATGGGAAAACCAGAGTAATCAGCTCTCAATAGCTCAGTTTTCAATTCCATCAGATTCAAAGCAATAAACACTCATTGGGCATTAGGTACAGACCGGTGGGCATGAAAGGCACTGGAAGAAGGAGTGCACATATACATGGACATCCTCTGAGAGGAAACCAGTGCAATTTGATTAGGATTATAAGCTAGGAACATACGCTATGCTTTGGGAACACACATGTGGAAGCAATTCTTTCTGCCTGGAGGGTTCCCAGGAAGCTCATTGCTGAATGACTGGACTCACCCCGGCTGTACAGAATACTAGGGTGGTAGCATTCAAACTTTTTCTGCTTTACATGGCTATCCTGACTGAACACACGACACATGCATGTTTAGACAAGCTTTACAAAATAATACTTTCTCTTATTGTGTGATGCGCTCACATTTTTTTCTTCTATTCTGTTTCCATTATTTTAGATGCTGGTTGAATCCCTTTTATTTGAGCTTCCTTGACCAATTAATGGATTGCAAACTCAGCTTAAGAAATTCTGGAATAGAGCATGGGCTTTGGAAAGACACAAAGTGGGTTATAAATCCTGGTATGGACAACCAGTAGTCCTGAGACTGAGCTTCACTGTCTATAGAAAAGGCGTAAGTAGATGCTACCTACTTGACCAGGTGATTGTTAGCATCAAGAGAGGTAATACCTGTAAACAGCTTATTATAGTGAAAGCTCAAAAGATGGACCAGGCAAAGCACTGGGGAGGAGCATCATAGGCCCACTGACTGGTTTGGCAGATTTATCTTACCATTCAGAACAAGGTTTGTCTGGAAGACTGTTATGCCTGAAACTTTACATACAGAGTGCAAGGTGGAAATGAAAAATAAAATCGTTTAGCAAGGCTCTGGACCAGGATATTATGTGTGTATGTTTGTTTGCATGCGAATGAGCAAGTGTATATGCACACACGTGTGTGCGAGTATGTACTTGTAGGTGTACTAGTGTGTGTATGTGTGTGTGAGTTTGTATGTGGGGTGTTTGTGTGTGTTTCTATATGTGAGTTGTGTGGAAGGTGAGAAGGCTGGTGTCAGTACAGGGACTGAATTTAATTCCCATTATTCAGCAAGCTCTTAACCAGTCCCATTGAGCTTTTCTTAAACCGACCGGATCAAATCTTTCCTGAGACATTCCTCTTCTCAGTAGACTAAACTCTCTGTGACCTTGACACAGTCACCTCCCCTTTCTGGGTTTGATCTTCCTTTCATATATATACTGAGTATATTAGATAGACTAGGCGAATAAGTTCTTAAAAATCTTTTAGAAAAGTGGTAGAACCCTTTGTCAAGCATAGTCTTCAGGATATCAATATCGGAGAGTAAAACAGAGATTTAGAGACATAGTTAACATTCATTAGCACTGAGCATGTTCCCACCTCTGTGCAAAATGCTTTACACTCATTAACTCATGTAAGACTCATAGCATTCCTTTAATAGGTTACTATTATTATTATCCCCATTATACAGATATCTTGCTCAAGTTCACAGCATTAGGGAGTGACACGGCTGAGATTCAAATTTAGATGCAAATATATCTATATATATCTCTCTATGGCCCCTCTGCAGAAACTCAGGAATTTGGGGACTATGATTGAAAAACTCAACTTAGACGATCTATCTCTGAGTCGCTTTCTTGCTTGAGCAAAAAATGACCTTATCATTGACTCTATGAGCCTATAAATAAACAACTAACCTCTAAGATCTTTTTCACATCCAAGGATATGTACACATATACACACATTAAATATATATATGTTCACATAAACATATATATTTATATACGTATTTTATATCTGAATATATGTTTACATATATAAATAAACACGATGTGATGAATATATGTAATATATAAATACACTTGATATATAATATGGATATGTAGTATACAAATATATATTATGTATATAAAAATATACGTGATGAACTAAATGAATGTTGCCATAACACAAACATCAAAAGCACAGTAGGTCTACGATATAGTTAGGACACTAATCAATGCCATTTCCTCTGTGCTTTAGAAATCCCCCTGCCTCTATCTCAGCCAAGACTGGAAAAGAGCCAAACTGGGGAGTGATCTTCATACCTAATCAAGCTTCTGTTTTACAAGTTAAGATGAATTATAAATCCCAGATAACAACTCAGCCCTCAAGTCCTATTTATTGATCCTCGTCCTTGCCATTACCCAGTTCACTCTTTCGGGGCTGAGGGCACAGGACTTCCTGTTTGCAGTTCCAGGGTAGCAGTTCTGAGACACATTAGAGGGTATTTATTTTCACCGAAACCCATGCTTAGCTCCGGGGGAACATGGTTGTTAAATATGATGCATATTTACTATTGTGCCTTGCAAGACGATTAGTGAAGGAGGACATTATTTTAATTTCTTCCATGTGGCTCTGAGAGCTGGTGGTTAATTTCCTCTCTGTACTTTAAGAGGACGTTGTGGTTAAAGAGTTAAAGGCTAATTAGGCTCCCTGTCAAAAGCAACAAAACTCTGGCATCGATGGATTTCCTCTGACAAAAACACCTTCTATTCCAAGGCTCCCTCTAGGCCTAGTTTCCAGCCTCTGATTGGAATTCGCCCCGAGTGAAGTCTGCCTAGAGAGGACAGGAGCTCTGTCTCCCAAATGCTCTGGATTCAGGGAGTCCAAGGTGGCATTTACATTGAAAGCAGCTTGTGATTTTCTATGTGGTTACAGCCAGTGGAGAAGATGGGAACAGGCTATGATGAAGAGTGCCCTGTAGGAGAGTCAGGTGATCCAGTAATTCATTAGACTCCCTTTATATATCTTTATTACAGGCGGTTAATGAAACAACCTGTTCCCCCCACCCCCATTTAAGGATTAGGGAAAATGGATTTGAACATTTAAGACTGCTGTTTATAGCTGTATCTTTCTCATAATATTGTTAGGAAGATAATGAAACAAGCCTGCAAAGACTTTGGCACTGTGCTTGGCACATAACGGACTTCTACTATCAGTTAGTTTCCTCATTCTCTCCCTATGCATCCATAGTGGCCTTAGTTTTCAAGGACTCTCATTAAAAAACCAGGTTTTCAACTTACCGCCTAGTGATATTAAACATAATAGCAGGTAACACTTGCTGAGCCCTTATAACTACAAATCTAAATACTTTATGTACACTGATTTATTTATTGCCTTATTTCATCCACCGAAACATGTTTTCAGAGAAAAATAAGATGTAACATTAATTAAATGCTTACTGTTCTAAGAAATACATAACTTATGTTATCCGCATAACGTTGTGAAATAGATACCATTATTTTTCTCAGTTTTAAAGATGAGTAAACTGAATCACGGATGGATTATATAATTCGCCTACAGTCACAGAACAAACCCAGGCAATGGGGTCCCAGAGCTCTTGTTCTTGCTCCTCCTCAGGTCATGCTCCTTCCTTTCCTCCTAAGATTTCTTGCTGCCTTGAAAGTTAAATTTCCCTCATTTGTAAAACTGGGCGAACGTAACAGTACCTACATCAAACAGTCATTGTAATGATTGTATAAGATAGTAAACTTGAGAATACTTTAAAATGATAACATGATATGTAAGTGCTAGATGCTATTGTAATTATGGCAATGATCACAGTAAAACCATAAATCAATAAAGACAGCTGTTGAGCACATGATGAGTTTATCGAAAAGGGAAAGACAAGACTAGCATTCGTTGAATGCCTACCAGCCTACTATGAGCTATTTTTTTTTAACTCATATTACCTCATTTTGATATTTTTATCCTCTATGTCTCAAAAAAACAAACAAACAAACAGAAGCTCAGAGAAAGTTCAGTACTGTAACCATATGACTCATCATGGGAAAAGCACAGGCTGTTACAGGTCAAGTTTGACCAAGTCTGAGACCGACTGTCTTTCCATTTCATAATGATGGTTCATGAGAACAAAGGAGATTTATCTACCCATCACAGTTTAGGCATGTGACGCCCGCTTTGCTTCTCTTCCTTAAAGTAAATTATGAATGAAGTTACCCTTTGGAGTACTGTACTATCGAAAACAAAATCTTTCCCCCTAAGATTTCTCGTTGCCTTGAAAGCTGAATTTCCCAGCCAGGTTTGCACCATACATATGTCTCTTATTTTGAGATTCGAGATTCAGTCTATCTGGATCATTTGTTAAAAGATTGGACTCGTTTTACACACTTGAGTTTCAGATCTGGTGCTGGCAACTCACCTAAAGACAAATTTCCAGGGAAGGGAAATGAGTCCCACATGCAGCTAGATTTCAATGCTGGGTAGAGTCACACACAAGAAGTACCTTAAAAAGTCCTCTGTTCTAATGCCAAACATGAGATTCAGAATAAAACTTGAGTTCAAGTCTTTGCTCTTGCTTTTACTATGTGGTTATAAACGAATAATATCTTTCTAAGCCCTCACTCTCTCATGGGAAGGGATTATTAATCTGCCTTATAGGATTAAATAAAATGATAGATGTTACACAGTAGGCACCCAATAAATGTTAATCTTCTTCCTAAGTTCCCTTCTAGATTGGGGTTTTGGATGCATGAAAGTGAAGGCAAATTCATTACTATTTTTCTAGGACCCAGGAGCGACAGGATAAAGGTAAGTCTGTATTAGAGGGCTAGAGAACGTTCCATAGAGAACAGTTAGCTTCTTTGTAGGGCTTAAGGGGCCAGGGTGCACCCGTTAAGATGCCTGATATACATACAGATATCACATAAAAGAACAACCTTTAAATACCATTAATTCTGGAGTTCAGGGGACAACAACCGTTGGGCCAATGTGGTGGCTAAAATAACGGTAATAGATGAGATGGGAATCGGGAAAGGTGAACTTACCTTTACTTTCATGACCTTTCCTGTAACTCAGTGGGCATCGTCATGTGATTCTTGAGCCTGAAGTCATCCTTCTCTCTTGGATGCAATTCACACAGAGGACACTCTAGGCAAAACAAACAAGCAAACATTTTTACTCATAAATGTGATTTCTGATCTGAACACCTATCTTTTCTTTTTCTCATTAGATGAGGAGTCTATTGGTCAACATTTGTTAACAAAGTTGATGTGATTTAGAGCAATCAGGAGACACTCTAACCAAATTAAACTTCCAGTTTCTTAAACAGTGCAAACTCTTTTATACCTTGGGGCCTTTGCATGTGCTTTTCTCTCTATTTAGGGAGTATTGTGCTTTCCCCACATTGCTCATCTTCACTTGGCTGACTCATACTCATCCTTTATGCCACATATATTCGGAGACTTGTTCTGTGACTCCACTCATGCCCCCAAGACTAATTTGTGTCCCTGTCATATGTTTATACACATTTAATCTTGTAGTGTCTCAGCATGCTACACAGTTCTAATTCTTTGTTCACTGTATTTCTCTCCCAAGTATTTTGGAACCTCAGTGAGAACTTTGTCATGCTCACTGCTGTATTTCAGTGCTCAGCACCATATGTAGCATATAACGCACACTCAAAAGATGTTTATTAAATGAGTTCATAACAGAGTGATTGAGTATGTGAACGTGGATGAGTCAAGTCAGTGTGATGTAGCAGGCAGAATACCGCACAGGGAACCGGAATGCCTTGGGACCATTCTTAACTCCGATTTGAACTAGCAAAGTGACCCGTAGGCCACTTTAATTTCTTATGCCTAAAGAAGCTTATGCTATTTTCTCAAAGGATTGTGGGAATTAAATCAAGTGGCTGGTGTTAGGTAGATGCTTGATTAAAAGTGAGTTCTTTTCCAGTGCAAGAGAAATCGTCGATGGGGGTTGTGACATCACCAGCGGTTCAAAAACCAGCTGAGCTATTAGAGGCCCTTGGTCACATTCCCCCTCTGTAGGTCTGCTAAGCAGAAAGAAGCTATTAAAGATAAACTTAATCACAAGAAGCTGACTCAGAAGCGGGCGATCTGAAGCCAGGACCTGTGTCCTCACTTTCCCACTCTGCACAGGGCTGTGGATCTCCATGGGGGTGTGGATGCCTCTCAGGGTGAGAAAGGCTTCTTTCAGGACGGCTCCTTGGAAACCAAAAATGAATCACCTTTATGGTTTGGGTTTATGGTAACCCAAACCATAAAGGTGATTCATTTTCGGTTTCCAAGGCTTCGGAGCAACATATAGGAAGTGCTATGGTCTGGGCAGAGTTACCCACCCTCTTTCCTCCACTGCAATGGCTTTGGTGTTACAAGGAGCCCTTGCAGATACTGAAGTGCTCCTTGAGTTTTGTTGCAAATGTGAATGTTATGCAGAAACGTAAGCACTCCCCGCTAGCACTAGGTGGGAGATTCTTGCACATAACCTGCAGATGTGCTGTTCCACGGCAATATTTCAACAAAAAATCGCAGAGACAAAATGGTAAATTCAGGGGCTGGGAGCTTCTGGCAGTGTCTCGCCTGAGAGATGCCTTCCCTAGCTCTGGATTCCAACCATGATACATAAAAGGACTGAGTGCTAGAACCTTAGCAAATCATGCTTCTATGGGGAATGGGTGGGGCCTGGAGGATATGCCACCCAAATGGACCTTGGCAGGCAGGCTCCCATGAGTTGCTCTTGGCCGGCCTGGCTCATGGGGAAGTGAGAGTTCCTGCTTGCTGTGGATGCCTGGGAGTCTGTGCATTCTTTTACTTAATACTTGCTCTGCTGAAGGATTTGGAGAAATCTACAGCATCTCTGCATTTCACGTAGCACTGTCGGTCTGTACGTATCTGTCGTAGGGAGGAGCTTGAACTTTGAGGTGAGACTAAAAATCGAGCTTAACTCTCAGCTTTACACTTACAGCTGCGTGGCCACAGATGAAGCACTTTACCTCTCTAAGCCTCAATTTGCTCATTCTGTAAAAATGTCTCTTTCCGAGGGTGTTGTTGTGGAGTTTAAATGAGACAATATATACGAAATGCTTCTTCTCATCCCCTTTCTCCTGTTCCCCTCCCCCTCCTTTCCTTCTTCTTCCCCTTCTCCTTCAAGAATTTCTTAGAAAATTAATTGTTTTCCCAGATGTAAGAAGATTAATCAAGGGCCATTGTTTTCTCCTAGGGAATATGAGAACATTTCCAAGTCTTAAATGTACTTGATATTTACAAGTTATAATTTTTTAAAATTTTGCATTCATATCTGTGACTTCTCTTTTTCCTTAAGGCCTGCCAACTTACGACACCAGGAATAATAGAAGTAAATCTTTTAAGTTTTGGTTACTTACATCTTATTTATAAGACTTTGCCATATGGCTTACGATAAAATCGCATATTCAGTGGGATCAATGAACATGAACACTGAGAACAGAAGTTGAGTCCTCTGCTAAGGAGGCTGGAAAGGCTCTGGTCAATTGCCCAGCCTGGAAAGGCCTCTGAGGAAGAGAGATTAGACTCAGGATGGGACTTCTGCCAAGGAGACTGGAAAGGCTCTGGTCAATTGCCCAGCCTCTGAGGAAGAGAGATTAGACTCAGGATGGGACTGGCTCAAGGGAGTGAGGAATGAGAGCAAAGTTGCCTTGATGGAGCAAAGAATATCTACTCTGAATATCCTAAAGTTTATTCTCCTGGATTTCCAGGAAGTAAAGAGCATCCTCAGCCAGGATTATTGGCTTCATTCTCTAAGCCAATATGTGTAGTCATTGATACTACAATGTCAGTATAATTTCCCCAAACTTAAAAACAATGAATTAGTTCAGTGCTCAATAAAAAGATATCTTCTACCAATAGTGTTCAGTCCAAATTATCCTTTCTAAGATGCTCTGTTAATCATTTATGTGGAAATTTCTGGATCTTTCACTGTTATGATAATGTATTGACTGTTGCAGGAATGTTTTAAGACAGTGTCCTTAAAATACAGTAAGGTACCATAAGTTGATCACAAGTAAAGAAGAAAAATAAGTCAGAATAAAGGGAAAAACAGATTCAGAATGACATTTACAGTTGTTACGAAGATGCCATAAATTATTTCAAGCATCCCAATAGTTACTGAGAAATGAAAACAAAATAAGTAAAACAAAAAATATAGTCATAAAGGTCAATGTCCATGTAAAAAACTAGCTGTTTTATATATGTACTCGGTACTTAGCATGCCTCCTTCCCATTCCTATTAAATCTTTGCAGAATAGCTGGTAATCTCTGTAACTATAGTAGGAATCAGAGGAATAGAAGTCTAGCCCAAGGTCATACAACTGAGGTAGGATTTGAAGCCAGGGGTGGTTTGTTTCCAAGTCTGTGTTCTCATCCCTGAAAGATGCTCTTCCTCTTCTTTGTGTGTGGAAAAGCATCAGTGGACATATAAGTTAGGCCTTTTTGGAACTCACTGATTTCTACTTCCTTTTGCAGAAATTCTAGGGAGAAAGTGTGAGGTTTGAAAGTGGTTACATTAGAGGAAGATAGCCAAAAAAACCTACCAATGTGTGTGTGTGTGTGTGTGTGTGTGTGTGTGTGTTTAGCACTCTCTGCAGGGTGAACTTTAAAGACACTGAGTTTTGGCCAAGAGCCAAGGCAAAGGTCTCTTGGCCGGTTTGTTTCCAAGTCTGTGTTCTCATCCCTGAAAGAGAACATACGTCTATGTTCTCTTAAAAGAAAACCCCTTAAATCATAATTCCATAGGCCCTGAAATCTACTTGATTTTATTAACCAATGTTGCCCCAATAATTTTTTAAAATTTATTTATTTACATTAGTTTCAAGTATACAAGACATTGGTTACACATCTATATAGTTCATAAAACGATCCCCCTAATTGCTCCCTCCCTCCCCTGGGTCTCTCCCTAACCATCATATTAATGCTGACTGCATTCCCTCTGCTGGCTCATAAAACGATCCCCCTAATGGCTCCCTCCCTCCCCTGGCTCTCTCCCTAACCTGCATTCCCTCTGCTGTGCTCCCCATCCCCGTGACCAACTATCGACTCCTCATTTGTACTTCTTTAACCTTTCACCCCATTTCCCAGTCCCCCAGTTCCTCTCCCCCTATCTGCCCCAATAATTTTAATTAAAAAATTAATTCCATAGGCTCAAATGAAGCTTTCACTCTTAATATTACACCCTATCAGTAGACAGGGAAGTTTGGGGAGTCATAATTGATACCCGCATAGTGTCCTCATAATCTCAACTTTGTAGCTCCCCAGCACCCTAACTCCTCAAATACAGTCTTTCTTTACACTTGTCAGAGACAGAATTTTGTATTTGAACAATAGATATTAGAATTTCATTGTTTTCTGTTTTGCCCATTAAAAAAAAATAAGTTTCTAGCATTCTTACTGGGAGGACACTCAGTCAATGGCATGGTTCCAAGGCCTATTTTCAAAGAAGCAATCTAGTTGAAATTTATGACATGGTGCTCATTACTTTTAGTGTCTTAGCTGTCTGTTATTCAATTCTTTTCTGAAAAACATCCGTGGTAGAGATTGAGCCCTATTCATAGTGTATGTTATCTGGCACGAAAGTGGTTCTCCTGGCCCATTTCCCTCTGTTGGCTCCCATAAGCAGTCTTCTAGTACAATCAGGAAGCAATTTCTGACCTATGTCAGCCAATGGAAGTCTTGCTGCCAAGGGCATGGGCCAATCAAGGTTAGATCATTACAGCAGCAGTGTTGACAGTGCCATCCGAGTGGTAGTGACAGTGACATTGGCTGGGGCCATGGAAATGGAAATAGTATTGATGCTAGATATGGTAGCCTCATCTAAATGTTCAGCCAATATGAGAGTGTTGTGTGTCCTCATGCTCTGGGTCTGAAGATGCTCCAATTCCTATTACTTTTCAAGCCTGGGTCTCTGCATCTTCCATCAGTTCTGTGAGACGCCTTCCATCCTTCCAATATATTTGTCTCTCGCTTAATTTGGCCATAGACTTTTCCCTTTGTTTGCAACCTGAACCCATGATGAGCACGGAAACGAACAATGACTGAACACTTGCTTTCCTGGCAAGTCCAGTGTCAGAGGCTTTCACCCCTGCTATGATTGGCTTCCCACTGAAACTTAAGAGATTGGTGTTGTCATTTGCATTTTATAGAAGAGATGCTTAAGACTGAAAAAGGATATTAAGAAGCTGAGCTTATAGTTTACTTTTGCTGAGTATTTATTAGAAGTTAACATTTTAATCTGCACAACCATGTATATTAAGTAAAGCCATATTTCAATGTATCTAAGACAATATTGATTACAAAATATACTATTCCCTTAATTAAACTAATACGTGCCATTAATTATAAAATTCATTCTGATAGCAGAAATATTAATTTTGAAAATATATTTAGAGTAGATCAATTACAGATGTCATTATTCCCATTTAAAGATGGAATAATGAGTAACCGAGGCTCAGAGAGGTTCAGGAACTTGCCCGAGGTCACACAGTTGGCACATACTGGTAAAAGGATTCAGACTCTAAATCCACCTGGCTTCAAAGCTTGCACTTGAACTTTTCACGCTTGTGCCATATTGCTCTAGAGTCATCTAGCCATCTAGTGGTCGGAGTGAAATTCAAACTAATGTTCGACTCCAAATTAATAATAGGTAAAATTTAATGGGTATATTTAATGTTAGCTATAGTGCCTGGAGGTTTATGAGTGCTATTTTATTTAATACTCATAATAAACCTGTAGAGCATAGGTTATTATTCCCATTTTGCAGATAAAGTAACCAAGACATGGACCTGCTGAAAGTAACAGATCTAGTGAAAGACAGAGCCAAGATTTGACTCTAGTTCTTTCTAGTGTCAAAGGTAGATGCTCCATTCTCCTACACTGCTATTTGTTTTGTCTATTAGCTGAACTTTGCAAAAAGCACTCACAGAGGTGGGGCAATGCTTATCTAAAGAGATGAATTCCTACTGAAGACATTTTAGACATTGACATATAGGTAACTCGTATCATACCTCAAAGGCTATTACTCAGAGTACTTACTACTTAGACAAAAGAGGTTTTTCGTGTCTCTTTGCTCCACCTCCCTCCTCTGCTCAATACTGTAAAAAACATATAACTCCAGGAACCAGTCAGGCAGTGGCTCTACCTATTGAGTACATGAAGCTTACAGGTCAATCAGATAGGTTTCAAGAGTCTACACAAAGATCCATAAAGGATTCTGTGCTCTTCCCCCTTCTATACTCCTTGAAGGTTTCTCTACTTTTGCACACTGGGTTTCAGAGTAGCTATAGCTAATTAGCATTTATACCCACAAATAGACCCTGTGATAAGGACTAGCAAGCAGATAGTTTATATGGGAGATAATCCCAAGATACCCAAGAAGTGACTGGAGGAAGCAAGGTGATGAAGGTAGAAAGCCAAAAAGAATATACTCGTGAATGACTTATGGCTGGGGGCCACAGCTGGGCTCTCACTGAGGAACTCTGTAGACTACCACTCAGAATTATCACAATGAGGGATGGGAAGCTTGAGTATTGTCCACTGACTCCTGTCTCATTGGCCGAGGATTTCTCTTGGAACATTAAATTTCTAGTTCTTCTGGGTTTCACCTGTATGCACCGGCACAAACTCCCACTGATGTGGGAGAAAGTCCTTAGAGAAGCAGAGAACTGTAGGTACTTGAGGTAGGACTGTCAGACACCAAGAATTGTCCACTGCAGCTGCAGGTAAACTCAGTGTGTGTGAGAGGGATGGGACACTTCTCAGCGCGAGCCTCTCTATCTTCTTACCATGGACCAAACATCATGTTACTGTCTTCATTAGTATTAACTAACTACATCCTTATGTAAGTGGCAGTTGCTCTAATAAATTGTATTATTCCTAAAATTATGTTTTATTCTTTCTGTGGCTGGACCTCCAGGGACTGAGGCAGTGCTGGATGGGGCACAGTGATAATGTGAAGAGTGAGGAAATAGTGACCAGTGCCATGTCATGGAGGCGGAAGACCGTATGAACTTCTTCCGGAACTCAAATGGAATAGAAGGGAGGCCTTCTCAAACACCACTCTGAAATCCATTGCTTCCATGCAGTACACTGATTGCAAAAATGACCCCAATTCTTCACTCCTTCATATCCTTACCCTTTGCCATATAACTTTGCAGTATCTCTCACTGTAACTCTGGGAATGGTCATGTGACTTGCTTTGGCCAATGAGGTATTAGCATGCATGATGTAAATGCAGGTGTGAAAGTGTTTATGTGTTGGTCTGGGTTGCTCTTGTAACTCTGTCATTGCTATAAGAACACACCTGGATTGCCCTGCAAGAGGATGAGGGACAAGCAGAGAAGAACCAAGTTGCCTTGGCTGTCCTGCTTGAGGCCATACTAGACCAGCTGACAGCCTATATATCACAGATTTATGGGCGAGCCCAGTTGAAATCAACCAAAGCTCATTCCCAAGCAGCTGAACCCCACAGATACAAGAGCAAAATAAACATTTATTACAGCAGGCCACTGAGGTTGGTGGTTGTTTATAGAAGAACATTTTTGTGGCAATAAATAACTGATGTACCCCATACAAAGTACACATAACAATAAAGAGAAAAATGGCAATGTGCTATAGAAAGGCAGATGCTAGGCAGCCAGCTAGTTTCACTCAGAAGTCAAATGACTCCCTTAGAGTTACCAGCCTAAAGCATGTGTAATGAAAATTAGTGCATCAATAAATTTACCTATTATTACATGTCATCAGCTGCTTAGGGTCACTGGTCGCAAGCAGAAATTGCAAACATTCAAGCTGTAAATGGCTGGATGTTAGGGTTTGTAGGGCCGAGGAGCAGTATGAGATGGGGCTGGCGACATGAGCAGAAACCAGACACAGATGAGTTTGGATTCTTTCCTGGAGTTATCAGGATGCTCAGGGGATTAATGAATGTCAGTTGAATGAATGAGATATTCTGGGAATGACAGACATTTCCTGGCATTACTCAAGCAAGGGTGGATCTCTCTTTTACCTCTGTGAAAGACTCTGTTAGTTGGTAAAAATGCCATCTGCTACTGCAAATTTTACTGGCCTCATGGGCTTTTTTTTTTTTTTAGTGATATTTGCCTGGTTATGTAGCATATAATTAGAGACATAGGGCACCTTTAAATGGTGCAATTCTTCAAGGCAGAAAAGCTTCTGTTAAAAGAAGATGGGAAGAAGACCAAATCAAATAACAATTATGAATAATACCCTTCTCGGCCCATAACAAAAGGTTCTGGATTTTATTACATATTCATGCCAAAGGCCATGTGTGATATTTCCTTGTGAGTAGTTCCCAACCGCTATGAAATCCACAAAACCTCTCCCAGCTGTCGGAGACCATTCTCTGTCCTTTTCCATTCTGGGACATATCCATAAAGTTTAGGAAATAAGACTAAATTTCCCAACATGAATGACACTAATAGTAATTTTCTAAGGCTTTGGAGAAAGACGTAAAGAAACCACAGTGCATGTCTGTTTAAAAACTGTTCTTTTTAATAGTCTGTAGTGTTCCAAAGGTCGGGGGGTGGGGGTGAGATAGAACTGTTTAATAGGCTGGCTTTCAATGACCTGTGTGATGTTGAGATTACAATAATAATCAGTATGAATTAGATTATGTCAAAATGTGAAGTTCAAAAGTAAGAAGGAATAGAGCAGGTAGACAAATTTACTTCTATTTTTAAAA